>NC_142806.1:47492270-47750935 GCF_049724085.1 Artemia sp. Qi Xiang Cuo
TCTTAAGCAGCTTTCACACGTATTTCTAGCTGGACTTAATTTTACCCAGGCACGGGTCGATTTGACAACTGTGTCTAAAGAGCTTCCAGTCACACGTCCAATTCGTGGCTAGGCTCTAATTACAGTCAGGCACGCACCTCTAAGGCCTAGAGACCAATATCAGATATTGTAGGTTCATTCAATCAGGGGTTTAGTCGTCATCATCGTATATTGCATTCAGATAGGTTCAAACAAATATCCAAGTATATTCCAGGCCTATGCACGGACATTTGGCCAGATTCATGCCAAAGCATGGAAGCTAGACAAAAGTGGGAACTAGGGAACATGGGAACTAGACATAAATGGGGGAAAACTCTACAAATGCTGCTTTACGAAATAAAATTCTTGTTATACCCCCTCTTGCTTACCCATATTTGGTTTTCAAGTTGGCCGCTCCTATCAGGCCCACTTCACTTGGCAATCCTAATTTGGTTGCTTTCAACATTAGTCGACAATCTTCAAACGAATAATCGACAACAGGCACTTCAAGGCATCTAAAACGTAAAATATATTCAGTACATCAGAGGCAGGTCTTTGTAGGGTTTGTAAAGACCGTGACGATCTAACCCCTAAGTTATCAAGGTCAATAAAAAGAAATAATAGATAGATAGATAAATATAATGATAATAGTTATAAATTATGTAATAATTATAATAGAATAATAGAGATTGCGGCATCGGACGCAACTTAGCAAAAAAATAGCACATGAAAAAATAACTTATTCAGAACAATAATTTGACAGTCGCTGGGAAAGGATTTGATCCTAAAAAAAGAAAGGATTACGAGTTTACTTGCACGAATAAATTTGTGCTATGTAGAAATCATGTTATCCTTATCTGCTTTAAGCTTTTTCCCAGAGGATGTAGATTCTTTTACGAAGATTCCCATTACTTGTGACATTATCATTAGTTAGTTCCACATCTTTTTCCCTATTGAACTACTTTTCTATAATAATTTCAACTAATTTTTGCAAAAAATTAAGTTTTCACTTTTATCGTGTGAGCGTTTTATTATTAAATATAATCATAAGCTTGCTCTAGCATCTTAAACGTGTCCCTACGTGATTCCTATATATTAAAATAAAACTTTACCAAACAGGTTTCATTTCATATCACGTAAGACTCCTAAACCCCTTGGCTACATTATTGACAGTTACAACGCGCAAACACAGAATCCGATGGCATCACTGCTAGAAAAATCAACACAGCAAAATTGAACGGTCAATTTTGTCAACACAAAAATTAAGCGACTTTCACATTTCCTTAATATGCTTAAGACAAGTTCTTGGAGCAAAAGTTCTTAACATTTTGCCAGGGTGACACCCCAATAAACCTTGACTTCTGCCCTTTGTAAAGTCACTCATACCCTTTGGAAAATAATGTATTTACTCAAATACAAGTGCGATTGTTTCACTTTGTAGAAAAAGCCCGTTTTTACATTTTTTTTTCTAAGAAAGCGACCACATTTCTGCCTTTATTTTGATGATTTAAATTTAAGCCCGAAGAGTTAAATGTATCTATAGTGTGCATTAGAACTTTTTTTGCCGTGCAAGATAAAAAAAATTTCTTTTGATACTAAGAGCTCCATTTCTAAAATATTTCTGCTAAAGTAAAGAGGGATATAACACATTTCGGAAAAAAGACTAAATTTTTAAGCCTTTTAAAAATAAATAAAGGTGTGAAAAGACGGATTAGATTAATCAGTATAACCCGCTGAACTTTTTGGGGAGGAGGGGGAGCCAAAATTTTTAGTTTGGCAAATACAGATGTCATAAATTGGCTATTAGAAAAACTGTTTACTAGCCGTAAACTAATTTAATATACACACAGCAACTCCATGAAAAAGGTAGGAGGACGAACACCAATGTGCAACAACAGCAATATTTCCAACAATAAATAACCAACCAATAGCAACAGCTTAAAAACAAGCGAACAGAGATACTAGTAGTATTTACGTTCACTCAATCTCTTTTCTTCAGTGTAAGAGTTCTAAAAGAACCTTTTATAATGAATTCATAATTACAATAAGAGGTTTTCATTTACCTAATTTTTCAGTAGAATTCGCATTTTACACTTTAAGAAATTAATACACAGGAATTTTCTTCTAAGATCTAAGTACTAAGAAACGAAATCAAAACTTTCTTTCTTCGCTACATACAATTATTACGAAGCAAATTTTTGGACTTTTGTTTTTGGTGTGGTGTTCAAAAGAGAAAATTTTGAAAATTCTTAGCAGCAATTGTAGTTTGAGGTTACTAGAGTGTTTGGAAAATAACGGAATGTACTTTTTGCTTCGTGATAGATGAATGGATGAAGATTTTTGTTTCTCCTAAAATACGAACCATCAAACGTCTACCCTTTGGCCCAGAAGAGAAGTTCAAACATTTCAAAAGCACATCAAAGAACAATATGCGACAAATTATTTTGCAATTTGAGTTTGAAGACTTGCAAGTTCAAGACAAGAAAACAAGTTGAAATATCACTTGATACCATCTGAAGGCCTGAAAATGCATTGCTAAGATGAGCCCAAATGCCAGTTGCATCGAGAAAAAAAAAGTAAGCAACACGTGAATGAGTCCAACAGATAATTCCCTGTTCCCTTAACCAACAGTAATTTAATTAAGTAAGAAGCAAAACAGAAAAAAAAATCCAGCTGAAATTCCTTCGAAAAAATCCTATTACTTACTTGGCCATTTCAAGACGTACATTTTCAGCAAAAATTTTCGGGTCCTTAATCTCTTCTTCTGACGGCACATATGGAGGTAGAAATTCAATTTCAGCATAAGTAACAAACTGGGTCATAGTGTACCATAAAATCTTCATCCTAAAATAACAAATAAATAACTCTCTAACTTAAGTTTGCTCTCTAACTTAAGCTAACCTAAAGCAACCTAACCTCGTCTAACCTAAACTGCCATCATCAAACCATGCATTAAATTAAAAAAACTGACTGGCAACGGTGACTAAATCTAAGGAGAAAAAAAAAGGTATTTCGGACATTCGCCAGTGAATGTCGACATTAACCTATTTGCGGACATTCACCGTGACATATATATATATATATATATATATATATATATATATATATATATATATATATATATATATATATATATATATATATATATATATATATATATATATATATATATATATATTTATATATATATATATATCTCCCCTATGGACTCTATGCCCATATATGGACTCCCGTCACGATCAATAGGGTCATCTCTACTAACATAGTCTGAAGTAGGGCATTGAAAACCATATAAAAGAATTTAAAGAAAAAAACATTCTCTAAAGCTTTTGGATTAATTGGAGGACACGATGTGGGGATGTGTATTTAAATCCGAAGATATTTAAGAGGATTTTAAGCACTCCTTTCAAAACCTGACATATCTTCTTTCTGTGGCGGCACCTATTCTAATGACAGTTACGATATCAAATTTCTTTGTATTTAAACAATAATATGCTTTTTGAAGAAGCTACTATTATAATATTCAAATCCATTCAGTACATTGTTTTTTAAAAGTTTTAATGAAGTTAAAAAGACATCTAAACGCATCTAAATGTTATCCGGTATGTACTAGAAAAATAAATCAAACTAATATGTTTAACATTGCTAAATTACATTGATAAACATTGGCTAAATTACATGTACTCTTTATACCATAGAATTTTGCAATCAAATACGAAAACAAATTTTCTAAACATTCTAAAGTGCAAAAAAAGTAGTTACTGACAATCAGTAACAGCGTGCTATTTATTTCGTAAACTATTTTTTTTTTTGTAATTATTCTTATCATTTACGTAAGACCGTTGTTTTTTATTTGTACTGTATTTAGACGTCAAGATAATTCTAACAGCCACTAAAGTATTTAACCTGATCAATCTAATTACGTATTAAATATATTGAGTTAGCAAGTTAATTAATTATGGCTAAATACCAAAAATTCTGGCATGTTAAACCATCACTATTTTACATAGACCTGAGACTGAATATGGTTTATTATGTAATGTTGAATATGTTTATTTATGTAATCTTTTTTTAAATGCCTTTCCTGCATTAAAAAAGATGTTCACGATGAAACTTACACTCATGAAAGGACGCATATTTTCTGCTAGGAAATAAGCTTAAGCTACAAGATATTATAGAATGTGCAAAACGAAGTCTTGTTCGTCGAAGAAAGGGGGTTTCTCAGTCAAATCCTTTTTAAACAGCAAAATACGGGTACATTGTATGGAAATAATGAAACATATTGTGAAATTTTATCAGATGAGGGATGGGGTGGGATGGGGAGGGATGGGGTCTGGAATAGAGAATTTAGAAAGTTGAGACAGTAACTTCAAAGTTAATTTTCGATTATCACGCGTATATTTACGTTACAGCGCTTAAGCATAAAAACTGGCTTGTGATTGGCGAAAAAAAATTGATCCACAGTGCAGCTTCGAGGAGTATTATCATTTTCATCATTGATTAGGTTTTTAACTAAAAAACGTAAATATTTAGTGCAAATAGAATTTGCTACTAATGCATTTTAAGCAAAACACAATTCATAGCTGAAAGGATAAATTGCTATGCTACATGAAATGTTTTGCTGCATAAGTCAATAACATGCTACGTCGCATATATACAGAGCGTACCAAAAAGATTGACTGCCCTAAACTATTTTACTCCGGATAACTCTCTTTGTAGGAACAAATTAGCCCTACTAATGATAAAAGTCGAATTGAACTTCTAAAGAACAAAAACGTCCTCAAGACAACTTTGCAATTTGCAGGTATAAAAGACGAAGAGGTGAAAAGACCCTTCACTGAAAACACTTTTGCTTCCACAAGAGATAAGTCAGTGATAGACAAATATACGTATATAGGGACCAATATCAAGTAAATTCACTCATCATTAACCGTCATGAAAAGTTACCTTTGCTTGAAATTTATGGTTTAATGGAACAATGCTATGCCAAGTTGCTTCAAATTGTAATGTTAGATCTTCAAGACTCATTAGCGTTTCAGGTGGCGCTCCTGACAGTATTTCCCTCTATTTTCAAACACAACTATTAGTTTAAGAATTAAATTATTTGGGGGCTGAAAAAAATTTGACTAGTAATGATGGATCAAGAAGTACAAGAACGTAAGCGGATATTCATAGTCGAGCGGGAGCGATGGGGGGCCACAAAATCAAGGCGAGTAAAATAATAAAAAAAAGAAGAAAATATAGGAAATTCATGACAAATTGACATTTTTGGGGAGAGCATGAACATGAACCCCCTACCACTGTAATTGTGGCTGAAACATTGTATACATTTTTCGATCTTTTTTCCACCCCTTATATTCCAGTTTTTCTGAAAGTTGGGGCCCTTCAGCCTAATTTTGGGAGACACTCCTCATTCTTCTCCCAATATGCAGGCATTTTTACCATGCAAAACTAACTGCATAATACAAATTCTCAACTAAGATGAATTGTAAGACATCACTTGTCTCAGTTCCTTGAGCACAAGCAAGGGCCTATATATATTCTATCCACAATATGCAGTTTAGAAACTCTACGAAACTACTACCACTGGTTAACTTTTTCCAATGATCATTTTCCCTATTCACCAATAATAAACCCGTTGTATAGCCTAGGCAAAGCGAATACATATATTCCTTAATTGAGTGAGCAGGTTAAAATGATTAAATTCATCAAAATTAATAACGAGGGAACCTGACAAAGCAGCTACAACTGCTACATAGCTAATGTTGATTATTACGCATTACTCATCTAAAAACAAGTAGCTTAAGCTTTTTTTTGTTAATTTGTGTCTTTGAAGAGTGCCAAATTTTTTCAATGGTTGTGTTACTAAATTATTTTTGTTGTCATTCTGGGCATACGATTCTTATTTTTAGGAAATTCTTCTTTAATTTCATGCTTTCAGTACTTCGCTTTCAATTCTTTGCCTTAAACAAGCAAAGCAATGAGCATATAAAAAGTTTTGGCACAAAAACCAGACAATTTGAAATTAACAATTCGGCTTATGAATGGCTCAAGTGGCAACGTTGGACATAGGGAAAAAAAGACTTACGCTCCAGGTCCATCCCAAGTCCATGATAAAGTGTCGAGCCTATTAGGATACTTAATGCACACAGGTTGTACAGCAACTCCAGGATAAAATGCACCAGGCTTAAAAGTGATTAGTGCTTTTCTGTTAGAACAAGTTCCCTCAGGAAATATCAAAATCTAAAAAGAAAATGGAAAGCACTTATTAATCGACAATCAAATGCAGAGTAATTATGTCCATGCTAGAGGCTTAGGCATATTAAAGAAAAAAGGTTGGCTTTTATCTCTCCCATTAAATACTTTGCCTCTAATAATGATTTGCCACCTTTATATTATAGTGGGACCACCTCCAGATTCTCATATTTAAGAGTTTCTGGACGTAGCCAGTTTTAATTAGTCTCCATTGTACTTCACCCAGTTTTACTTAGTCACCATTGGACATGACCGGGCTGTACTTCACCCACTGGTGGACAAGCCTAGCATCCCTTATAAGTTTCAGACTAATGCCTAAGTATCTCTTCAGTATTTAATTTATCTAGGCTTCAGGCATTCAAAGGTAAAGTGGCGAGCCCAAAACCTAAGGAGCTACCCTTGTTTTTCATTACTTTACTGGAGAACAAAATATGATTTTTTAGCTTTCCAAGGATCGTGCGTGGTAACATTGACCCCAGAACTTAATTTAGTTACTCCGAGATACAGAACAAGTGACGAAAAACTGATCAGCTGCAAAGATCCTTAGGGTCAGAGAGTAGCAGTGAAACCGGTAAACGCTAGTTTTCTAATTCATCGCAGACCAACTTTGTTGTTCTACTAATAGATTTCTTTAAACAGTAGTAAAACAATCAAAACCCAAATAAAGCAGATACAGTGGATAACAAACTAAATTTTTGGCTTTTTGACCAAACAGTCGGTCTATTTCAATTTTCATTTTTGACCCAGATTCTGAAACCCTGATTTCTTCTTCTATCGTTGTTATACACAGTTCCAAAATCGCTTTAGAAATTCCAAGTCAGAATAAGTCCATGCAATCCAGACCCTGCCTCAAGCTCTCAAATCCAGCTTCAAGTAACTTAGCTGAGTTCCTATTTTACAGATAAAGCAGCTTTCTTTTCCTTAAGCCCTTTTTGAAAGTTCTCAATTTGACATTTCTTCCCTTCAATCTCTTTGTGTCTGACAATAGCTTCCTCTTTCTCCCATATTTCTAAGGACATTTTACTTTTTCTTCCGTGCGCCCTAATCGAGTGAAGCCCGTTCGCTATGCTGACTAAATTAATCCGATACACTACTATATATATACATATATATATATATATATATATATATATATATATATATATATATATATATATATATATATATATAATATATATATACTAGTACTAATAACAACTCAACGTTGCACCCAGGCGCCTGAGGCTAACACAGCCATGCACGATCCACCTCTACTCCCCCCTATTCAAAGCCTCCCTTTATAGCCCTATCCACGACTTTCCCCTTTATTTTAAATCTCTGGTTATAACGTCATTCAGTCCCATATGAGGACGAACTGCTTTCCGTTCAGCTCTAAATGGTTGGCCAAAAAGAACATATATATATATATATATATATATATATATATATATATATATATATATATATATATATATATTTATCTATAAATGTGAAAGGTTAAAGAAATCTTTTGTTTCATGAAAATTTCCATATATAATAGTGTCTGGAAATTTCCATATTATTTCACAATGCTTTTTTTGCAAAGACTGTATTGATAATACCTTGAACGTGGTTAAAAATTCTAAAAAAAAATAACTATACAACAAATCATCAAGTTTTTTTTATTAAATTGTGAAGTAAAAACATTGGTGTTGCCAGAGGTTGCGCCTACGGCCGCACATGTAACCATCACCAGCAAAACGAACATTATTTAGTCAATTGGCTCATGAATTTCAGTAATAATGTCTTTTATTGCACTTTATTTCCTACAACATACAATTTTTGGTTTAGTCCTACAGACAACTTGATAATTCTGAATCGACAATAAATTTGTTTCTAACTTTCAGATAAAATATCTAAACTCTTCAACTATTAATCTTTGTTCTGTACCTGTTGCCAGGGGTCCTCAGATGTTGCTCGACGCACCATCTCTTTAATCGTGTTAGCTCGAGAGTTGGGATCTTCTCTTTCTACATATATTGGCTGAGTAAAATTGATCAATTCTAAAAAAAGTAAAAATTTACGAAACAACAATGAAAAAAAAACTTTATGCATCATTTGGCAGAATATAGTAGAAAGAGGAAACCTGCAAAAAAGGAGAAACTAGAAGTAGAGAGATAGACATAAAATGGAAATTAAAAATCGTCCCCGAAGAGGCCACAAGGAAAAGGTGCATTTAAAGTCGATGTAACCCCACTCTAACCATTTATGACACCAAGAGCACTGTGATGCTGCTAAAAAGATTCAAAACATATATTTATGCTTCGATGCATAGTGCGGTGGTGCCGATGCAAAAATCTTTAAGAGACATTATTCTTAGTGAATCTTGGACTATTACCCCACAACGGAAACCGAGCACATTGATTGATTCAACATCCAGCTCCTAATTTGGTTTTCAAAATATTCAGAAGCTTCTGCTTCTCCTTTTCTTACTGGCACAAGTCAAAAAATGAAACTTATGGTACCAAACATCGTCCTTGACAGTGGAGTAATTTCTTTTAAAGTCCTGTGGGGAGGAGGGGGGGGCACAGTTGGAGCCAATTTTCCAAAATCAAGTGAAAATGACAGCGCAAACTGAAATATGAACCATGCGGTATGATAAAGGTAGAGATATACTAAAGAACATTGACCCGTTTCTGTGGATGCTTGTAGTATGCAGTCTTAGTTTTGACAAGATCTTTGAAGAAACTAAATTTCAGCTGGAAGGGAAAACTGAGATCTGGGGAGGTAAACCAAGGTCTGGGAGGAACAGTTGACCCCCCCCCTGCCCCATAACAAATTACGCCCCTGGTCCTTGACATATTTTGAAGATTAAAAACATTTTTTTTTTCAAACAGCTAAACATTAATAACTGTAAAAAATCAAGAAGTCGCTTCTTAAACTTTTTCTCTCTTGCATTTTAACTTGATGCCTTTTGAACAGGGGCAACCGATATGACAGTTTGGCGACAGAGTTCAATCAAAAGCGGGCCAGGCCCATTCCGACAAGTCAGAAATTATTCATTATTCATATGAATAAGCACCTATTTGTGCTCAATTCGGTATGAACAGCCACCGACGAATGAAAGAATCGCAAGCCTAATAATGTTTTTATGGCGGCAAATGTATAAATTTTCTACCTAGTAAAGTGTCAAATTTCCCCGAAACATCAAGAAATGTTGCAGTTTTCTATTTCGAGAAGGAATGAATCCCTAACCACCCCCCTAATGCTATTTGGGTGTCAAAACCAAAACAATCATCTGTAAAAAAAAACGCAATTTTCGATTTCGAGAAGGGATGATTCCCACCTCCAATGCTACACAACGTCAAAACCAAATCACTCTCACCGTAAAAAAAAAAGAAAAAGAAATTAAAGTTTTGATCTATTTCAGTTTAGGCTTTTCGGTTGTGTAGAAAATTTGAAAATAATGGGACAAATTTGCTTTTGAATTGGGACAAATCGGAAATAATGCGTTTAATGGTTTCTCAGATTTCACAATCCGACATAAGAGAGCCATAAGAAAACTATTGCCAGTAGAGTGTTAAAATTTCGTATCTCCATATGCGTGCAAAAATCCTTCAGTGTAGTCCATATCGCCAGTTTTCAGATAAGTTTGTTTGTCTAAAAATCGCTGTAATGGGTTTCATAGATCGGGCAATGAGCACGTGGAATATCTTACCTTTAATATTAATATTCAACTTTGAACAATTTGGAAAAAATATAGACATGTCCACTTGTGATATAATGCATCAAATTTAGAGCTCTAGAAATATGTTTTGATTTTGAACAGACAAGCATGTCATTATGATTTATATAATCACATTATAATTTATAATTACATGGGATAAATCCAATTTAGATTCTTCTTATGATTATGGAAACAGCGACTGGTGGATTGTTATTTTAGGATTGTTGTCAGAATTGCTTATATATTAAAAGACTGAAAAAGCAACTGTGTGAAAGTTTACAACAGGTTATGACATTTCATAAAAGAAAATAATTTTTATTTAGAAGAAAATAAAATAGAGCGAAGATAGACGTTATAGACGTTAGTTATAGACGTTATAGAAGATAGACGTTAGTTTTACATTCCATTGAAATTCAAAGAAAATTGCAATTGACTTGAAAATTGCAAAATATTAACAGAAAAAAGCCGCAATTAGTTAGATTGGTTTACATACGAAGAGTTCGTAGAACGAATCTCGGTATCAATTCTGGCTTAAGATTGAACTTCTTGGTGCAAGATTTTAGTATGTTATTTTTATGCAGTGCTATGGTTTGATTGTTTTCAGGGCCAGATAAAGGGCGATTGGAACGGTTGGGCCTTATTGGGTCCCGCATTTGAAAGGGCCCAGCGTTACCATCAAAATGAACAATAAAAGATTTTGAAATTTAAAGCAAATTGTTTTTGACAATGAGGGATAAACTATAAATTACTCAAATAATAATAATATATTTATCTTAAGTTTGCATTGCTGGATGAGATTTATTGATGTATTTATTATTATAATTACATCAATATGATGTATTTATCAGATTACTTAAAAACTATTTGTTATATATCAGTTCTAGATAATTTATCCATTAATATGCTGTAGGCGTTTTCCATGCGTTTTTGTTGAAGTCTTTTTGTTTTCTGTCAATTAGGAACTATACAGTACTTTGAATTAGACTATTATTATTATTATTTTTATATTGATCCACTTTTCATAAGGACAATTAATCAAAGACACAACAACACATAGCATAACATTTTAAACTTGAGACAACGGAGGAAAGCGATAGGAATAAGGATACCTAATCAAAGACATAATAGGACATAACATAAAATTTTAAACTTGAGACATTGGAGGAAAGCGATAGGAAATAAACTGATGAAAATCTGAAGATAAACAATGGTTTGTTAAAGTAAAACGTAAATGGTGTGACGCATTGCTGCGCTTCTCAACCGCCAACCCTTTCTTTTTCTATTTTCGCAGCCAGAAAATGAATACATCGCTTTCTATCTAGTCTCAAGTGAAAAATCAGTGACAAAACATAAAAAGTAATATAAAATAAAGCTCAGGACATGAACATCCAAGCAAGCAAGCAAGAAATATAAAGACTAAGGAATATAACAACAACAACAACAAAAAGAAGCGTCAAATTTAGCAAACATTGTCTAACTAAATAATGCTGATCAACCTGTGGCTCCAAAAGTGAACCTGATAGTACCAGAATATTTCAAAGATTTAATGCAAAGAGAAAACAGCACAGAGGCAAATATATTAACATTTGAAACTAAGCCCCAACTGTTATTTATATATAATACAGTTTTGCCTTCCTCTGTCTCACGACAGAAAAAAAGAAAGTACAAGCTCAGTCGGAACTTCACAAGTAGAACTTCTGGGAGGGTAGTCATCTATCAGTTGAGTAAGATCCTAAATGAAAGGATAGTTTTACATGTCTTTTGTTTTTATTAAGCTCAGATACTGATAGCACTAACTCTGGTGCAAATCAAACACCGATAGCGAAATACGCACTTAGCGGATTTGATTCATGTCAATCACACTGCAATCTTAATCATTTATAATTATCAAGATTCCTTTATAACCACGAATAGCAAAATCTGCTTTTAGCAGGTTTTGATTTAGATTAGTCATACTGCGATCTTTCTGATTTTTAATTATCAATATCTAAGCCTTTATAACCATTCCTTAAAGAATTAATAAATGATCACCAGTCGCAAAAGGCATAACATCAATATTAGCGAAGTTACAGGTGAGGGGAAATGCAGAGGTTACTTTAAGCATTCCAATCATACAGATTGGAAATTGTTGCTTGTATAAACCTGATTCCAACAAAGATTAACATGTCCACCATTTAGGGGATTTGGGATAAGGAAAATCAAACACAGTTTGTAGAATATATAAACATTTTTTTTTCTGAAATGCTATAGTGCAACGTTAGCACCACACATATGTATTAAACAAGCGTAGAAACCCTTAAATACCAACTTTAGCAGAAATCCAAACAGCATCTGTGAAATGTATCATAAATGTCTTTCGCTTAAGGACAGCCTATCCACTACCTTAATAATTTGTAATGGTTAACGTTTAATCATTTCCTAATTAATCATTCCTAATTAATCACCTAACAATAACAGGTGAAAAGAGATGCATATTGTCTACACACAAGAAGTTCATGGAAGAGGGGGCTCTAGGGCGTAAGCACCCAAGGGGCCGACTTAGAGTTCTCCAATCTTACAGATTCGACTTCTTTTACAAGACAATTTTGCATGTGACAAAATGATGGAATAAGATACTTCTATATTCAGAAGTGTTTGTAGGATGTGGATCAGAACGGCTTTAGCCCACTGAAGGGCAAAAATTATAAAGATTTTCCATCCGTGTGACTGAAAATCTCCCTCCCTATCCATCCCAAATTCTTCATAAAAATAATACTAAAAATTATAGCAAAAACTGCACCCAATCAAAGATTCAGGATAAACAAGTAAATTATAATCTTGCCTAACATTTAAATTACACCACAAGGCTTTAAACAAAAAAAAACTAGGGATAGTTAAAGATGGAGAGTGATTCTCATTTAGCTCGCCCCTCCAAAAACATCACCCAGTCTATTCTCAAAACCCCCATCCAAACTCTTTAAACGAAGCGCTACATATTGTCCAGCCCTCCAAGAGACCCACTTCCCTTCTCTGGAGTTTATCCTACTAGAAAGAATCACACGTCACACGTTCTAAGTTTCAGCCCGACCGGTCTATTCGTTTGGGAATAGATAGTAAACAGACAAATGAACAAAAAAAAGTATTCAACATTATACGTTATACGTTAGTCAACATTATATATATTTCTACAATTTTCCGAGCCAGTTTATCGCGTCGGCCAAAAATGCGACTACTTCTTTACCAAGTTCAGTCTTATGATTTATTGCATCTACTGAACCCTTGTACAGCGAAATCAACAGAATGGCATTGATGGAATAATCTCTCCCCGTTAGCCATTGCAATGCAGGCGCGGGGATGAAGATTTTGCACAGACGGCGTTCCTGCTTAGTAGGGCAATATTTGGTAGCCAATGAACTTTCCAATAATTACTTTTAGGTTGGAAACCTGGTAAAACATCTATTTCTGTTATTAAAAACTATTTGCCTGAAGAAATAAAGGGAATTCAAAAGATCCGTCAATCTTCTGCAGAAAGCACCAAGCTCCATAGCACTAATATATCAAAATCATTACGGCGATTAAAGTAGGAAGCGCACAGGGAAGTGGGACAGAAATTCGACGTCACAATCCTGAAGCACCCAAAAGCAGACTTTTCCAGTGACAATCCTATAGTTTTCACGAGAGATTTCCATAAAAAAAATTTAAAAAAGAAAAAGACCCTTTTTTAGCATGACATAACCAACTTTCTGACATCATCAAAGTAATAGCAAATACCAAATTGATCAAAAAGGAAAAGAGATTGAAAGCAAAATAGTAGCGTCAATTCACAATAATATAGCGCGGAGGGGGGAGAATGTATTTTTCAATACCTATGGTGCAATTTTTTTTTTCAATTTTTAAATGAAAATACCAAGAACAGACATGTTTCAATTAAAATACCACAAGAAAGTATTTTTAATAATCTAGAGGGCAAATGTCCCCCCCCCCAATTGAAACCCTTGAACCAAAAGCAATTTTGTATATATTTATAATTATTTTACCATGTGAGAAAGCAGCAAAAAAATATTTTGTGTCAATTTTATACAAAACTAAGGCAAAAACAAGCTCAAAATTATGTTGAAAACCGATACAAAGATGACTATAATTTCCATTAATGCGCACAGATATGACCATAATAATGTGGATGACCATGGGAAAGCTGATAATCGCAGTGATACCCTTACCCATCCACCAAAAACCAGGATTGTCACATAGAAAGTCTTCAACTTTCAGTTAGTTGCGATCCATAAGCAAAAATATAGCCGAAATAAAAAAAAACACGTGCAAACGAGTTGTAACTTACTGCCTAAAAATGGGGTTAATCTACTTTCAACCCGACTGATCAAATGAGGTAGTTGAATCCAATATATAACAAGTGCATCGGCAAACGTTGAATGTGGTCCAATGACCAAAATGGGAGCTTCTGAACGTGTTGCAATTCGCCCTTTAATACGCACTCTATAACCAATGATCCGGAAGGCCAAGCGACCACAGAAATTTATGCCAGTTGCAAAACAGCTGTTATACACAAAGCTCATAAAATTTCTTGGGGTATAGAAACATTTAATTTTCAGTAACCTACAAACTTTCTACTATAAGAAAATATAGCTGAGGATTAGATACTATTTCCGACCTAAAAATAATAAACTTGGTCGATTTCCGCAACATGTACAAGAAATAACCAAACTTATTAAACAGGCATGTTTAGATATTAAGTATTTCTTTGAATACAAAAAATGAAACAAGAATGCCTAGACAAAAAAAAGAAGAAAATAAACAACAACAGAAAAGATAAAAAGAAAATCCTTGTGTCGTTCAATCACACTTCCTTTAAATGAAGTTTACGATGTTCTATTACCCCAATTCAAGTTCCAATATTCGCTCCATTTAGAATAGTTTACCAACAATGCAATGCAATTAATGGCTTAGTTACCCAGTCAGAGGTAGGTCTAGGGGAGAGGCACGCGAACCGGATGGTAAAAAAAATATAATTATTATTGAAAAAATAGATATTATAAACTAATAAGGTAGTTATGCTGGGTTTATTTTCAGATGCACTTTATTTTCTTAGTAAAATGATCATTCCGCAGCAACACAAAATAGACTTTAAAGGAAGAAACATAACTTACAGGCATGTCAAATCCCCAAAAGAACTGACACTTGGAGGGGAAACAATAGCCAAAATTATGACACAAGCCACTACTAAATGGATTTTAACTACTCTGACTGCCACGATAGTCCATGGAAATCTAGGAACAGGGTCTATGTTAATGTACTTTTAACGATAACGACGGAGGTTAGAATAGTCAGCATTAGTTGTTGGTTCAACTCTTAAATAAAAAAGCCCCCCCCCCAAAAAAAAAGGAGAGATAAACCACCACTGCAGTCAAATTAAAACCTTCACCTGATTCAACAAAGGACGCGAGAGGAAAGTTTTGAATATTGAATAAAAATAGCATTTTACATTCTTTAGAAACAAAGATCAAGACATACAAAAAGTAGTGTGACTAAGGAAGGGGACTTCGGGTCTAGCCCCCCGCCCCCCAAAAAAAGATGGATAATAACCGTTGCCCTTCTTTATGCTACAAATTGGGAAATGAATTCCCCACAAATTTCAGGATTTTTTTTCACTAATTTCAAGACCCACTAACCCCTACACTCCAAATCAAAACAGTATCTTTCTCTAAAAGGAGGGAAATACGCAAATATAAATATAATTCGATCTTGTCGTGAAATAAAAAAAAAAAAAAAAAAAAAAACATGAGTAGTAAGAAAAAGGAGAAAGGAAGCAAGGGAAATAAGGAAGTAGACCACCCCAAACATGAATAGAATATAACTCCACTTTGATTATAATATAGCCCCAGCAGGTTGATCAGGCATTTTATGTAACAAAGAATTTGTCTATGACAGATAAAGAAGAATCACACAAATTTCAACACAGCCAAGAAATACAAAAAGAAATAAATGTTGCTCTTTCAAAAAGAAATCACTAGATTATTATGAAAAGGTATTATCTAAAGCTGGGCCTTTGCATATACATCAGCAACGGTGTCAGATTTCTAGCTTTAACAACCAAAAAGAAAGTAGTACAATATAGCAACACAAAATTGACAACAGGGATGTAACAGTATTGGAATCTAGTACTAATTAAAACAGATTTATTCTACGTGAAAAAATTCAACATTGACAACATAAAAAAAAAGTTTTGATTTTAAATGTAATCAAGAAGTTTTTTTTAAGTCATTTAATTATTCTTTATCTTATGGTCTTAAAAGTAGAGCAAACTTTTCAATCATACAAGACTGCAATTTTTTTTTTAGCTCAACGTCTAAGTTGGACAGCACAGTTACATTAAAATTACTTAAAGTGCTATAGCTCTTCAAGTCGAAAGTCATAGTAAAAAAAAAATGAAAATTAGATTAAATTATACTGTAAACACCTTTAAATATCATTTGATAATCATGGTAGAAAAAATATGGTAAAATGCTATTTTATTGTGTGTGTCTTCGGCATAAAAAAAAATTAAGTAAAGAAATAAAAATTTAGACGAAATTTAACGGAAAAAAAAGCGAAAACAAAATTTAAAGCTGACTAGTGAAATCACAATAAGTGTGCACTTATTCAAGTATTTAGTAAAACGGGCAGCTGAAAATTAAAAAGCATATTAAAGTAAGAACAGACTCTCTTTGAAAAGGCAACATTTCACAGAAAGCAGTGCATTAGGGAAGAAAGCGAAGCTTGATAGTCGTACTTCCAAAAAACGGCACTTTCTTCACTTCTTCTTTGGCAACAATGCTGGGTGACCCTAGGAAGACAACTACAAGTGCATCATAAAAAGTTGAATGCGATGCCAGGGCCAGTATGGGTGCTTCTCTTGCCGTCGCTTGTCTCCCTTTTACTTTTACTTTATTGAAACCAGAACAATAGTAGAGCCAGACCATTATCTGAGATATAATGGCTCGCAACGTTCTTAGAATAGAAAATAATTAAAATATGATTGCATTTTATATAACTATCGGGCATTTTATTGATAGTATACTACACGTTCCAGATGATAGATGAACATTACCGTCCTAAATATTTTTGTACTTATCTTTTTTTTTTATATGAGCATACCACGGCGCATCAGTCGGCCTAATTGTATTTATAGTACAGGCAATTAGCCAAAAATATGGGTCAACCCCAAACAAATTGCAACAGAAATAATTTTTATATCATTCTGTAGAGAAAAAAGCTCAACAACATATCCAAAACTGCACATTCTAGTCGACGCAAAACTAATTTTTTTTTGCTTTTCGTGTCAATTTTTTCTAAAAAAAATGAACTGTCGGTAAATATTCGTTTTTCTATATATGAAGTATCGTCCCGACGTAAAATGAAGAGCTGAGCCTGAAAATGAAAACAAATTTGATTTACAATATACCAGAAAAGTTTCATATTCATCAATATGTGATTTACCCTTCTCATTGATGTGACCTCTTTTTCACCATACCATCAGAAGGCAACTATTCTGACATAAAATGATAAGTTGAGCCCAAATATCAAATTAACCTGATGTAGTGTCTACTAGAAAACCCGTTTCATATTCATCAATATGTACTTTTTTATTTTCATTTGGCATATTTCTTTTAGCACTTATTTTCCACCAATTCTTCGATTGTTGGAAAAAAAAAATTATAAGTGGGTTGATAAATTATGGTTTGCTTGTTTAGAAGACCAGTTAACGCACAGAAGGCAGCTACACTATTTTCATTACCTTCGTATGCAATAAATTATATCAACGTTTCGTCCCACGATTTGTCCAAGTGATTTCTCGGATAAAGCTGTAAGCTATAAAGTCACAATCGCAAACTACATAGATTTACTCCGATTGTAACATTTGACCAACCGCTGTGCTGAAAAGAAATGGAGATTGTCGAAGCTGCTGCTTCAGGAAGTATGCTCTCAAATATTGTTCCAAAATTTGGAGGATTCTACACCATGATGATCTTTCTTGGATCACTTGGATACATCATGGAGGGGTCAGGACTTAGAGAGGTTCTTGAACTTGTCTACACACCTAACACTGTCCCCTATCTTCTCAACGGGAAAGCAATCACCAGGGAAATACGTGGCCATTTTATGGTTGACACTGCGCTACATGCTAACCTGCTTTTCGAGGTCTTTCTCGAAGAACGTTCCAGTGTTGCTGAATCAATTCTGCAGCCTGAAGAAATATTGGAACTCATAAACCTGTACACAAAGCTTATGAACAAAGAAGCGGCCAATGCGGATACAGAAGGAAGCTCTTCTCTGGAAAA
Source organism: Artemia sp. Qi Xiang Cuo (assembly GCF_049724085.1). Lineage (NCBI taxonomy): Eukaryota > Metazoa > Arthropoda > Branchiopoda > Anostraca > Artemiidae > Artemia > Artemia sp. Qi Xiang Cuo. The sequence continues at coordinate 47,510,544 of NC_142806.1, forward strand.
AATAGTGGGATTCATCGATAGGAAGAGACTGGAACTGCTCCAGTGCAGAACCTCGAAACTGTGGTCCCAATACCCCGACATGGTATCCGTAATGCAAAATTTCTTAAGAGCCGAACGATTTGGGTCATGGGATCTTCACTTAAAATCCACCTCCGACATGCTATCTTATCTGGCGGCATCTGGAAACAGCAATTACACAAAATCCTGCCAACTTTAACTCCAGCGAATGGTCAAGCTCCAAGAAACCCATCTTGCCGTTTATCCAGCCTTCCAGAATAGGATACATGTGATCAGATGTTCTGATAGATTCTGGGCTAGGCTCTCCGAGGATCTTGTCATTAAGCAGGAGCTCATGCGTTGTCTCAAAACAGCTGGTGACCTTACCGATAGTAGTGGTATGACAGAGGTTCAAAAGTCTATATAGGTTCTGTCTCGACCAGTCTGCTCTGCACTAAACCTTCTGATGGAGGGTATGACACAGGTTTTCTATGGAACTAGTGAACAACATAAGGAAACGTCCGAGCCGAGGCAGCTGAACACAAAAAAGGATGAGTTCTTGTCCTGCAAGAAAAACAAGGTCAGGTTTATCTGCACGTTGACTGTTTATCTCCGATCAAAGGGCTTCGTCGTAGTCCAGGCACCAGGTGATGCAGATGTCCCAACTGTGTAAGCTGCTGTTGATTCTTCCCGATATTACGACACAGCCAAAGTTAAATAAAGCTCCCCGAATATGGGATATTCACAAATTGAAAGAGAAGCTAGGCCAAGAGACATGCCATCTGATTCTTTTTGCTCACGCCATCTTAGGCTGTGACTCTATTTCACGGATCCACAGTGTGGGAAAAGGCCTTGCTCTGAAGAAGCTAATGAGAGATACTAATTTTCGTAAATCAGCTGCAGTTTTCATGCTGAAATCAGTTTCGAAGAAGGAAGTAAGGCTTGCTGGAGAAGAAGATCTGCTCATGATATATGGCTCATCAAAAGGGGGAAATCTGAATGAACTCCGCAAGGGCGTTTTTAAAAAGAAGGTGACTACTGCTAGCACGTTCATCCACCCATTACAGTTACCACCAACTTCTGATGCGGCTAAATTTCACAGTTACAGGATTTTCTACCAAGTTCAGATATGGACTGGAGATCCTGATTTTGAGCTTAAAGCCAAGGAATGGGGTTGGAAAAATAAAGATGAATTCCTGTATCCATTCACTACTGACGTCCCACCAGCCCCTCGTCTGCTTCTGAAAAATTGTGAAGTGTTCCTGTCAACTGGAATGTAGATCAACGAGATGTCGCTGCTTTAAAAACGGCTTAGCTTACACTGCAGCGTGTAAAACGTGCAAAGGGAGAGCATGTTCTATCTCTCTATGGATTGAAAAATATAACGATGAGAAGAACGTTAAAGCTTAGATATCTGAATCAAAAGAATAAGTTGTGAATACTAGTCGGAGTTTGAATTTGTCATTCAAATGTTAATGAAGTTGATTCGTTAATTTTATCAGTTGTGAAGACTAGTCAGTGTGTTGATAATAGTTTATTATAAGAGGGATTTTAAATGTCAGCCGCAGAAAACTAGTTTCATAGATGATTTCCCTTTTCGAACATTTTTCATGTTTTAATAAACACAATGCAATCATCTCTTTTAGGCCGACCCATCAGGTGATGGAGCCAGCGACGATCAGATTCAGGCTAACTAACTATTAGATCTCAAAACCGGCAATTTAGTGAGCGAAAGATGGTCTGGTAAAAAACAAAACGGGGTCACGACAACAAGAAGTGTAAAAATCTCATATTGATAATTATGAAACTTTTTTTATACACCGTACACCAAATCTGACTCCATTTTCGCACTCATCTCGTCTTTTTATATCGAAATAATAATTCAGTTCAAGATCATGTCCGTTGCAATTTGTTTGGGGTCAATCTCTAGTTAGCATGTAAAGGCAATTTGCAGCACAGATATCAACGCGTTATGTGATTCTGTACAGTTTTCATTTGATTGTCATCCTGATCGCTGTCCAATCCTTAATTGTTAGTTACCCTGATACGTCAATTAGTGTCTGAGATACCCTTGGATATCTCTCTTTCGATTTGTCCATTCCAAACTCTTTATAAATAATAATTTTTAATACATTTTAATGTTCAAGCTGTAATTCCCCCAAAAAAATTTTATACATGAAGTTCCTTGATTTACTTTTAAATTTCGACAATTTTCACTTTTCCTTAGGACTACAGTGAAAGAATTTATATTTTATATTACTAAATAAAACCTTATCCACGATGTTTTAATGTGTTTCTTTCTTAAGTTGCGACTAATCAAAAAATTCATACTATGTCAATACGTTGTCAACTAATAGACATTTCTGGTGCTACTTTAGCAGCTTTTTAGATAGTCATTCATCCAAGTAACTCCCATTTATGAATATATGAGGATGAAGCCTTTCAGCATTCCTACTTAAGAATTACGTCCAATCGGAAAATATCTACTTAATGATGTTTTTTACTTTTATTCTTGGGTGTAATTATGCTGAACAACAACTACAATTGACTCCCCAATGTTGTATTCAGCAACAAAAAATGATCCAACTACACCGAATTTTTCATTAAATACTTCATTTTTCTAGGGGGGGGGCAAATTCGGAAAAAAAGGCAGACAATATGAAAGTCTTCGAAAGTGAGAAAAATCGAATAAAAGCTGAAATCTTGCCCACAAGTTGAAGCACAAAGGTTGCGGAACACAAGCTATCCCCCCCCCCGCACACTTGCCTGCTCGTTATATTTAGTTAGGCTTGCTTAAGACACTGATATATCTTTATGTTCATTCATCTAAGTTATTCTCAATATTGTTGTCACTACCTTCACTGGCATAAGTATTAATATACTTGAGTCTATTAAACTATTCATAATGTTGCAGAAGTCAGTAAACACCTTCAAGCTAGCAACAGATATTATGATTATAAAGTAAATTTTTTTGTATTCTTTTAAAGTGCGTTTTACTTCTAAAGTAGTGCTTATACGTAAGCCTTTAAACTTTTAGCTATATTATCCAAGTTCCGTTTATGTAAATAAAGCAGTCAACGGAATAAAATTTATGACGTGGAAATAAAATAAACTGTCCAAATATTGTTAATGAAACGGTAATGAAATATTCTAAATTAGGAGGTGACAATCAGTCCTGTGAAAGTTTTTTCCAAAAGAAAAAATGGACAGGCCAAGTGTTCATACACTATGATTAATTAAAAGAAAAACTTTTTCCACAAAATAAGTTTTTCAAAAAAAAATAAAGAACTCCATTAAACCAAAAATGAGCAAAAATAGAATCAAATAATCTACCAAGCATACACATACCACGACTCAGTATCAAGAAATACATTAAATCAAAAATCAACAAAAACTAAATTAAATTACAGAGTCAGACATAAAGCAATCGTGAACTGATGAGATCAGGTAAATAAGTCCCTATGTTTACGAAACGCCAAAACATAGATTCTACTGTACTGAAAAAAATTCGAATCAATTAACTGAAAAAAAATCTATATTGTTTGTTTAATATATGTATGTTGATATTTATTCCTTAAGGTTTTAAATAATTTTTGATTTCTTAAAGTTATAAAAGAGATAACATTTAAAAGAATTTTCTCAGTAAAGTACAAATTATATTCTAGATTTTAGAAGAGTTTGGGGAAACGATGGGCGGGGGGGGGGGAGATTTGCCCTCTTATCACTTTCAACTAATTAAAAAAGGCACTAGTCCTCTCCCTTTCCAATCGAATGAGCCCTTTTTGTAGCATCTACGACAGAAATTTCTATTAAAACCTTATATGTCCCAAGGGTATAACTTAAGACCCTTGTCCTGAGGGCGATAGGGGGAAGAGGTGTTATCCTCAAAAAAAAATTTCCAGACCTTTCAACTACTTTGAGCAAAATGGCAATATCAAAATGTTGATCGGAAATGTTTGGAGAAATGATGGACGTGGGGGGGGGGGGAGTGATTCTCCCTCCGATTACTTTCGAGTATTAAAAGGGCAATAGCACTCTCAATTTCCAACCGAATGAGCCCTTTTTGAAGTTTTTACACAAACACTTTCTATAAAAACCTTATATTCCCCCGGGTCATAACTTACAATCTTAGCCCTGAGGGCTCGGGGGGGTTGTCATACTCAAAGACATAATTTCCGGACCTTTAAACTACGTTGAACAATAGTTTTATCTCAAAATTTTGATTGACTGTGTTCGAGTAAATGGTGGGTGTGAGAGGGGGATTAGTTGTCCTCCAATCACTTTCGACTCTTAAAAAGGGCACTAGCCCTTTCAATTTACAATCAAATCAACACTTTTTGAAGTTTCTATGACAACCCTTTCTATAAAAAAAACCTCATATGCCCCCAGGGTATAACTTACAACCCTTGCCCTGAGGGTTGTGCCGGGGGGGGTCGTCCTCAAAGACCTAATGTCCAGAACTTTAAACTACGTTGAACAAAATGGCTATCTCAAAATTTTGATTGGATTTATTTGGGAAAATAATGGGCATGAGATCACTTAATCACTTTTTACTTTTAAAAAGGGCCTTAGCCCTTTCGATTTCCAATCGAATGAGCCCTTTTTGAAGTTTCTACGACAACCCTTTCTATAAAAACTTTATATGCCCCCGGGGCATAACTTACAAACCTCACCCTGAGGGTTGTGGGGGGGGGGTGTCATCCTCAAAGACCTAATTTCGAGAACTTTAAACTACGTTGAACAGAATGGCTATCTCAAAATTTTGATTCGATGTGTTCGGGGAAATGATGGGCGTAAGAGGGGGGTTAATTGCCCTCCAATCACTTTCGACTTTTAAAAAGGGCACTAGCCCTTTCAATTTCAAATTCAATGAGCCCTTTTTGAAGTTTCTACGACAACGCTATCTATTAAAAGCTTAAATGCCCCCAGGACATAACTTACACCCCTTTCCCTGAGGGTGTGGGGGGTTTTCCATCCTCCAATACATAATATCCAGAACTTTCAACTACGTTGAACAAAATGGCTATCTCAAAATTTTGATTGGATGTGTTTGGGAAAATGGTGGGCTTGAGAGGGAGCTCAGACCCTCCAATCACTTTTGACTATTAAAAAGGGCACTAGCCCTTTCAATTTCCAATCGTATGAGCCCTTTTTGAAGTTTCTACGACAACACTTTCTATAAAAATCTTATATACCCCCAGGGCATAACTAATAACCCTTGTCCTGAGGGCTATGGAGGGAGAGTTGTCATTCTCAAAAATACAATTTCCAGACCTTTCAACTACTTTGAGCAAAATGGCAATATCAAAATGTTGATCGGAAATGTTTGGAGAAATGATGGACGTGGGGGGGGGGGGAAGTGATTCTCCCTCCGATTACTTTCGAGTATTAAAAGGGCAATAGCACTTTCAATTTCCAACCGAATGAGCCCTTTTTGAAGTTTTTACGAAAACACTTTCTATAAAAACCTTATATGCCCCGGGTCATAACTCACAGCCTTAGCCCTGAGGGCTCTGGGGGGTTGTCATACTCAAAGATATAATTTGCAGACCTTTAAACTAAGTTGAACAATATTTTTATCTAAAAATTTTGATTGACTGTGTTCGAGTAAATAGTGGGTGTGAGAGGGGGATTAGTTGTCCTCCAATCACTTTCGATTTTTAAAAAGGGCACTGGCCCTTGCAATTCCCAATCTAATCAACCCTTTTTGAAGTTTCTACGACAACACTTTCTATAAAAAAAACCTTATATGCCCCCAGGGCATAACTTACAATCCGTGCCTTGAGGGTTGTGCAGGGGGGGATCGTCCTCAAAGACCTAATGTCCAGAACTTTAAGCTACGTTGAACAAAATGGCTATCTCAAAATTTTGATTGGATTTATTTGGGAAAATAATGGGCATGAGATCACTTAATCACTTTTTACTTTTAAAAAGGGCCTTAGCCCTTTCGATTTCCAATCGAATGAGCCCTTTTTGAAGTTTCTACGACAACCCTTTCTATAAAAACTTTATATGCCCCCGGGGCATAACTTACAAACCTCACCCTGAGGGTTGTGGGGGGGGGGGGGGGGTCGTCCTCAAATAACAAATTTCGAGAAATTTAAACTACGTTGAACAGAATGGCTATCTCAAAATTTTGATTCGATGTGTTCGGGGAAATGATGGGCGTAAGAGGGGGGTTAATTGCCCTCCAATCACTTTCGACTTTTAAAAAGGGCACTAGCCCTTTCAATTTCAAATTCAATGAGCCCTTTTTGAAGTTTCTACGACAACGCTATCTATTAAAAGCTTAAATGCCCCCAGGACATAACTTACACCCCTTTCCCTGAGGGTGTGGGGGGTTTTCCATCCTCCAATACATAATATCCAGAACTTTCAACTACGTTGAACAAAATGGCTATCTCAAAATTTTGATTGGATGTGTTTGGGAAAATGGTGGGCTTGAGAGGGAGCTCAGACCCTCCAATCACTTTTGACTATTAAAAAGGGCACTAGCCCTTTCAATTTCCAATCGTATGAGCCCTTTTTGAAGTTTCTACGACAACACTTTCTATAAAAATCTTATATACCCCCAGGGCATAACTAATAACCCTTGTCCTGAGGGCTATGGAGGGAGAGTTGTCATTCTCAAAAATACAATTTCCAGACCTTTCAACTACTTTGAGCAAAATGGCAATATCAAAATGTTGATCGGAAATGTTTGGAGAAATGATGGACGTGGGGGGGGGGGGAAGTGATTCTCCCTCCGATTACTTTCGAGTATTAAAAGGGCAATAGCACTTTCAATTTCCAACCGAATGAGCCCTTTTTGAAGTTTTTACGAAAACAATTTCTATAAAAAACCTTATATGACCCAGGACATAACTTGCAGCCTTAGCCTTGAGGGCTGTGGGGGTTGTCATACTCAAAGACATAATTTCCGAACCTTTCAACTACGTTGAACAAAATTTTTATCTCACAATTTTGATTGACTGTGTTCGGGTAAATGGTGGGTGTAAGAGGGGGATTAGTTGTCCTCCAATCACTTTCAATTTTTAAAAAGGGCATTGGCCATTTCAATTTCCAATCAAATGAGCCCTTTTTTAAGTTTCTACGACAACACTTTCTATAAAAAAAAACTTTATATGCCCCAAGGGCATAACTTACAACCCTTGCCCTGAGGGCTGTGAGGAGGAAGGGGGTTTGTCATCCTCAAAGACCTAATTTCCAGAACTTTAAGCTACGTTGAACAAAATGGCTATCTCAAAATTTTGATTGGATGTAATTGGGAAAATAATGGGCGTGAGATCACTTAATCACTTTTTACTATTAAAAAGGGCCCTAGCCCTTTCGATTTCCAATCGAATGAGCCCTTTTTGAAGTTTCTACGACAACCCTTTCTATACAAACCTTATATGCCCCCAGAGCATAACTTACAAACCTCACCCTGAGGGCTGTGGGGGGGGGATTGTCATCCTCAAAGACCTAGTTTCCTGAACTTTAAACTATGTTGAACAAAATGGCTATCTCCAAATTTTCATTGGATGTGTTTTGGGTATTGATGGGCATAAGAAGGGGGTTAGTTGCCCTCCAATCACTTTCTACTATTAAAAAGTGCACTAGCCCTTTCAATTTCAAATTCAATGAGCCCTTTTTGAAGTTTCTACGACAACGCTATCTATTAAAAGCTTAAATGCCCCCAGGACATAACTTACACCCCTTGCCCTGAGGGTGTGGGGAATTTTCCATCCTCCAAGACATAATATCCAGAACTTTCAACTACGTTGAACACAATGGCTATCTAAAAATTTTGATTGGATGTGTTTGGGGAAAAGGTGGGCGTGAGAGATGGGGGGGGGGTCATCCTCAAAGACCTAATTTCTAGAACTTTAAACTAAGTTGAACAAATTGGCTATCTAAAAATTTTGATTGGATGTGTTTGGGGAAATGGTGGGCGTGAGAGGGCGGTTAGTTGCCCTTCAATCACTTTCGCCTATTAAAAAGGGCACTAGGTCTTTAAATTTCCAGTCGAATGAGCCCTTTTTGAAGTTTCTAAACCAAATAACTTACAACCCTTACCCTGTAGGCTGTGGGGGGGGGGTCATCCTCAAAGACCTAATTTCCAGAACTTTCAACAGCGTTTAACAAAATGGCTATCTCAAAATTTTTATTGGATGTGTTTGGAGAAATGATAGGCGTGAGAGGGGGGCTAGTAGTTACCCTCCAGTCACTTTCAACTTTTAGAATGGGCGCCAGCCCTTTCAATTTCCAATGCAATGAGCTGTTTTAGAAGTTTCTACGACAACACTATCTCTGAAAACCTTGTATGCCCCCAGAGCATAACTTAAAGCCCTTGCTCTGAGGGGTGGGGGGTTTGTCATCCTGAAAGACATAATTCCCAGAACTTTCAACTACGTTGAACAAAATGAATATCTAAAAATTTCTAGTGCATGTTTTTTGGGAAATGGTTGGTGTGATAGGAGGGTTAGCTGCCCTCCCGTAACTTTAAACTATTAAAAAAGAGAAAAGACCTTTCAATTTACTATCGAATTAGCCGGTTTCGAGGTTTCTACGACAACGCTTTCTATAACAACCTTATATACCCCAAGAGCATGACTTACAGTCCTTGCCCTGAGGGCTCTGAGGAGGGTATCATCCTCAAAGACCTAATCTGCAGAACTTTCAACCATATTGAACAAAACGGATATCTCAAAATTTTGGAGAAATGATGGGCGTGAGAGGGGGGTTAGTTGCCCTCCAATAACTTTCAATTATTAAAAAGGGCACAAGCCCTTTCAATTTCCAATTGAAAGATCCCTTTTTGAAGTTTCTTCGACAACGCTATCTGCAAAACCTTATATGCCACCACGGTATAACTTACAACCCTTGCCCAGAGGGGTATGGGGGGGTGTTGTCATCCTTAAAGACCCAATTTCCAGAACTTTCAACTACGTTGAACAAAATTGCTATCTCAAAATTTGATTGGATGTGTTTGGAAAAATGGTGGGCGTGAGAGGGCGGTTACTTGCCCTTCAATCACTTTCGACTATTAAAAAGGGCGCTAGGTCTTTCAATTTCAAGTCGAATGAGCCCTTTTTGAAGTCTCTACACAAACGATTTGCATAAAAACCTTATATGCCCCCCAGGGTATAACTTACAGCCCTTACCCTGAGGGCTGTGGGGACGGGGGGTGTCATCCTTAAAGACCTAATTTCCAGAACTTTCAACTACGTCGAACAAAATGGCTATCTGAAAATTTTGATTGGATGTGTTTGGGAAGATAATGGCAGTGAGAGGGGGGCTAGTTGCCCTCCAATCACTTTGAACTTCTAAAAAGGGCGCCAGCCCTTTCAATGTCCAATTCAATATAATTTATAACTGGGATTTATTTTACTATATACATAAAAACAAACAAACAAAATACCCCCAGAAGCAAGCTTGTGTTGAAGCAAGCAATGAGCTCTTTTTGAAGTTTCTACGACAACGCTATCTCTAAAACCCTTATATGCCCCCAGATCATAGCTTGAAACCCTTGCTCTGAGGGGTGTGGGGGGTTTGTCATCCTCGAAGACATAATTTCCAGAACTTTCAACTACGTTGAAACGTAGTTGCTATCTAAAAATTTTAATTGGATGTGTTTGGGGAAATTCTGGGCGTGAAAGGGGGGTTAGTTGCCTCCAATCACTTTCGACTATCAAAAAGGGCACTAGCCCTTCCATGTTCCAATCGAATGAGCCCTTTTTTAAATTTCTATGACAGCACTTTAAATAAAAGCCTAATATACCCCCAGGGAATAACTTCCACCCCTTGCCCTGAGGGTGGGGGGGGGTGGGGGCGGGGTTGGTTTGTCATCCTCAAAGACCTAATTTCCAGAACTTTAAACTAAGTTGAAAAAAATGGCTATTCCAAAATTTTGATTAGATGTGTTTGGGAAATGGTAGGCGTGAGAGGGGGGTTGATTGCCCTTTAATCACTTTCGACTATTAAAAAGGGCCCTAGCACTTTCAATTTCCAATCGAATGAGCCCCTTTTGAAATTTCTACAACAACACTTTCTATAAAAACCTTATACACCCCAGGGGATAACTTACAACTCTTGCCCTGAGGGCTGTGGGGGGGGGGTGTTATCCTCAAAGACATAATTTCCAGAACTTTTAACTATGTTGAACAAAATTGATATATCAAAATTTTCATTGGATGTTTTTGGGGAAATGGTGGGCGTGAGAGGGGGGTTAGTTGCCCTCAAATCACTTTCTACTATTAAAAAGGGCACTAATCCTTTCAATTTCCAATTGGGGGCTGTTGGGGGTTGTCATCCTCAAACACCTAATTTCCAGAACTTTCAACTACGTTCAACAAAATGGCTATCTCAAAATTTTGATTGGATGTGTTAGGAGAAATGATAGGCGTGAGAGGGGGGCTAGTAGTTACCCTCCAGTCACTTTCAACTTTTAGAATGGGCGCCAGCCCTTTCAATTTCCAATGCAATGAGCTGTTTTAGAAGTTTCCACGACAACGCTATCTCTGAAAACCTTGTATGCCCCCAGAGCATAACTTAAAGCCCTTGCTCTGAGGGGTGGGGGGTTTGTCATCCTGAAAGACCTAATTCCCAAAACTTTCAACTACGTTGAAAAAAATTGCTATCTCAAAATTTCGAGTGCATGTGCTTGGGGATATAGTTGACATGAGAGGATGTTTAGCTACTCTCCAATAACTTTCTACTATGAAGAAGGGCAAAAGACAATTCAACTTACAATCTAAATAGCCCTTTTTAAAGTTTCTAAGACAACCATTTCCATAAAAACCTTATATACCCCAAGAGCATGACTTACAGTCCTTGCCCTGAGGGCTCTGAGGAGGGTATCATCCTCAAAGACCTAATCTGCAGAACTTTCAACCATATTGAACAAAACAGATATCTCAAAATTTTGGAGAAATGATGGGCGTGAGAGGGGGGTTAGTTGCCCTCCAATAACTTTCAATTATTAAAAAGGGCACAAGCCCTTTCAATTTCCAATTGAAAGATCCCTTTTTGAAGTTTCTTCGACAACGCTATCTGCAAAACCTTATATGCCACCACGGTATAACTTACAACCCTTGCCCAGAGGGGTTATGGGGGGGGGGGGGTGTTGTCATCCTTAAAGACCCAATTTCCAGAACTTTCAACTACGTTGAACAAAATGGCTATCTCAAAATTTGATTGGATGTGTTTGGAAAAATGGTGGGCGTGAGAGGGCGGTTACTTGCCCTTCAATCACTTTCGACTATTAAAAAGGGCGCTAGGTCTTTCAATTTCAAGTCGAATGAGCCCTTTTTGAAGTCTCTACACCAACGATTTGCATAAAAACCTTATATGCCCCCCAGGGTATAACTTACAGCCCTTACCCTGAGGGCTGTGGGGAAGGGGGGTGTCATCCTTAAAGACCTAATTTCCAGAACTTTCAACTACGTCGAACAAAATGGCTATCTGAAAATTTTGATTGGATGTGTTTGGGAAGATAATGGCAGTGAGAGGGGGGCTAGTTGCCCTCCAATCACTTTGAACTTCTAAAAAGGGCGCCAGCCCTTTCAATGTCCAATTCAATGAGCTCTGTTTGAAGTTTCTACGACAACGCTATCTCTAAAACCCTTATATGCCCCCAGATCATAGCTTGAAACCCTTGCTCTGAGGGGTGTGGGGGGTTTGTCATCCTCGAAGACATAATTTCCAGAACTTTCAACTACGTTGAAACGTAGTTGCTATCTAAAAATTTTAATTGGATGTGTTTGGGGAAATTCTGGGCGTGAAAGGGGGTTAGTTGCCTCCAATCACTTTCGACTATCAAAAAGGGCACTAGCCCTTCCATTTTCCAATCGAATGAGCCCTTTTTTAAATTTCTATGACAGCACTTTAAATAAAAGCCTAATATACCCCCCGGGCATAACTCACACCCCTTGCCCTGTGGGTTGGGGGGGGGGGGGGTGGGGTTGGTTTGTCATCCTCAAAGACCTAATTTCCAGAACTTTAAACTAAGTTGAAAAAAATGGCTATTCCAAAATTTTGATTAGATGTGTTTGGGAAATGGTGGGCGTGAGAGGGGGGTTGATTGCCCTTTAATCATTTTCGACTATTAAAAAGGGCACTAGCCCTTTCAATTTCCAATCGAATGAGCCCCTTTTGAAATTTCTACAACAACATTTTCTATAAAAACCTTATACACCCCAGGGGATAACTTACAACTCTTGCCCTGAGGGCTGTGGGAGGGAAGGGGGTTATCCTCAAAGACATAATTTCCAGAACTTTTAACTATGTTGAACAAAATGGCTATTCCAAAATTTTGATTAAATGTGTTTGGGAAATGGTAGGCGTGAGAGGGGGGTTAATTGCCCTTTAATCACTTTCGACTATTAAAAAGGGCCCTAGCACTTTCAATTTCCAATCGAATGAGCCCCTTTTGAAATTTCTACAACAACACTTTCTATAAAAACCTTATACACCCCAGGGGATAACTTACAACTCTTGCCCTGAGGGCTGTGGGGGGGGGGGGGGTGTTATCCTCAAAGACATAATTTCCAGAACTTTAAACTATGTTGAACAAAATAGATATCTCAAACTTTTCATTTGATGTTTTTGGGGAAATGGTGGACGTGAGAGGGGAGCTGGTTGCTCTCAAATCACTTTCTACTATAAAAAAGGGCACTACCCCTTTCAATTCCCAATTGGGGGCTGTTGGGGGTTGTCATCCTCAAATACATCATTCCCAGAAATTTCAATTACGTTCAACAAAATTGCTATCTCAAAATTTTGATTGGATGTATTTGGGGAAAAGGTGGGCGTGAAAGGGGGGTAACTTATCCTTCAATCCCTTTCGACTATTAAAAAGGGCACTAGCCCTCTCAATTTCCAATCAAATGAGCCCTTTTTGAAGTTTCTACAACAACTCTTTCTATAAAAACCTTATATGCCCCCAGAGCATAACTTAAAACCCGTGCCCTGAGGGCTTTGAGGGGATTATCACCCTCAAAGACCTAATTTTTAGAACTTTCAACTACGTTGAACAAAATGGGTATCTCAAGATTTTGATTGCATGTGTTTGGAGAAATGGTGGGCGTGAGAGGGGGGTTAGTTGCTCCCCAATCACTTTCAACTATTAAAAAGGGCACTAGCCCTCTCAATCGAATGAGCCCTTTTTGAAGTTTTTACAACAACGTTTTCTATAAGAAAAACCTTATATGCCCCCAGGGCATAACTTACAACCCTTGTCCTGAGGACAGTGGGGGGTTGTCATCCACAAAGACCTAATTCCCAGAACTTTCAAATATGTTGAACAAAATGTCTATCTCAAAAAATGATTGGACGTGTTTGGGGAAACGATGGGCGTGAGAGGCGGGTTAGTTAACCGCCAATCACTTTCGACTATTGAAAAGGGCACTAGCCCTTTGAATTTCCAATCGAATAAGCCCTTTTTGAAGTTTCTTGGACACGCTTTATATAAAAAAAAAACCTTATATGCCCCCAGGGCACAACTTAGAACCCTTTCCTGAGGGCTGTGGGGTGAGTGTCCTCCTAAGCGAAATAATTTCCAAATCTTTTAACTACGTTGAACAAAATGGCTATCTCAAAATTTTGATTGGATGTGTTTGGGGAAATGGTGGGCGTGGAAGGGGTGTTAGTTGCCTTCCAATCACTTTCGGCTATTAAAAAGGGCACAAGCCCTTTCAATTTCCAATCGCATGAACCCTTTTCGAAGTTTCTACAACAACTCCTTCGATATGAAGTGCCCTGTTTAAAAGAAAGAAACAAAGAAACCAACCAAAAAATAAATATACATTGTGCCAACATCGTTCTTTACTTAGGTAGCGCTAATGATAAGTCCTATGATAATTGATAAGTCCCGCTGCCTATGATAAGTAATATTGGTAAACAATCATGAATTTAAAGGCTCCCAGCTTAATACTAATTCGAAAAAATAGACACCATTTGAATCATTCAGAGGACAAATTCCTCAAGTTCGCAAAACAAATAGTGAAAATTTGAAGAAGAAGATTCATTGGTGGCTTTGATTCTAATGCCCGAGAAATCATATGGCAAAAAGCTGGTCAGGTTTGCTGATGCACTTGAGTAAGGATAATAGTGAAAGTGCATATCAGAATGGCCTTGATGAAAATTGCACCAACAAAAAAGTTTTAGTTGGTCAATTAAAAAAAAAAAAAAAAAAAAAAAAATGTCACTTTTTAGTATTGATTCTTCCTTATAGAATAAGTTTTGTGACTGTTTGTAGTCAATTCAATCGTAGTTTTAGCATTAATACCTTGAAAAATCCAATAAGGCTTGCATCTGCAGATCTGCAATCACATCACCTTGAAAGAGATTATCCCAGTCTCACGTACTACCCTTCTCTCCCCAATGCTTCTGCAAATCAACCGATGTACTAGCTTTCCTATGTGGACCTACTTTATTTGCTTTCATCTATCACATTTCAAATACATAATGCTTGAACGTCTGTTTGACGCTCGCATGGTTGGAAACTATTTTGAAAAGTGCATTTCTTGGCCGTCAAAAAAAAATCAAAGCATAGCAGTTACAAGGAACAGTTTAAGTACATCTGCAGTTTCAATCTACAACTTCAATGAACCAATATCCATAATGAGTTTTTAGTCAGGACAAATCGCAAAGGAAGCACTTATGAGACTTCTAAATCTACATCTTAGGAATACAGGGCAACGTATAAGTGCACACAGGCTGACAATCAGAGTGCGAAAAGCGAATATGAAAATTGCGTGTTTAGGCCATTATTTTTCGATTTTTCCATGACCCTTGTACACTCCGAATCAATCTTAAAAAAGAATTGTCTCGTCTTTTGTGGCCAGGACCGACGCAAAGATAAAAAAAAACATAGCCAGCTTCTTTGCAACCTATGAAACCTACAGCAAGAGGCAGCAAAGTTTTTTATTCTGAAAAATAAGAACAGTAGCCATAAAATGATCAATTATAATAGAATATTTTACCTCAATCATGTAAACTTTAACCTATTTTACAGTACAAGGCTGCCTAGTATAAAGTACCACACACTTATAAGATGCTTTTGTCATTCCACAACTACGAAACTAGATTCTTTTTTTAAAATAGTTTTTGGCTAATCCATTAAAAATAAGAAGGCCCGCTAATTTACCCTAAACCTTACTATTTTCTCTATTCCACAGCTGAGTAAGACCCAATTCTAAGAGAAGGGTCTGTTTAATCGGCCTATTTCCTTGGTTCTTAGGCATTCTAAAGCATGTCGATTTCCTTTTGTTAATTCCGAAAGATCTAGGTTTTTAATTAGATTTAAAATACCGCTAATGACAAATAAATACAGATTGAGAGACAAAATTTCATGTGAGTCATTTGGATATAATCAGTTGGTAAAGAAAATGTTAAGTATTATTTATCCAGCTTTTATTATGGAGACTATGCTTACTCCAAAATATTCTCTTTTATTGTTTTTGCTTGTTTGCCTATGTCGGGGTTACTTTCCGTGCAATGCTTACCCAGCATTTCTTTTCTTGCCCGGTCTTTCCGTTTTTAATTTTGTGGTTTTGATCTTTCATTTTATTTAATTAGTTTTTTGCTCGTGTTAAAAGAGTTAATTTTTACGCTCGTTACTCCCAACCATCACAATCGCATCTCTTTGTTTGGGACTGAATATTGTTTTGTTGCAATGTTGTATTAATTTAAGTAAATAGATTTATTCATTCATTTTATGGTTTGGTGGGCTCCTGGCATTAATTATCAGAATGTTCTTCATCGTAAGTAAACTAGTAAGTAATATTTACTTTTATCAAAATAAATAGCAAGTTTCTTGCCCTTTTCAAGTGCCTGTATTTTATCTTCTTGTCTAGGTTATAGGTTCTGGGATGTTTGATACGATCTTGTTATAGGAGGATATTCCTATGCTATTGAGATGTCTTCTACGAGAGAAGATATCTGGAGGTACGACACTGAAGTTTTAGCTAGTTTTTGACTATAGACAAGATATCAGTTCGGTTTTACCGGAAGGCTCCTCCCCCCTCAAATCTAGCATCAAGCGCGGCGGTCTGAAGTGATGTGTAAATACAGATGTCCAAGGAAGATTTCCAAGAGAAGTTTTCTCCTCTTAGAGCCGAAACGATAGATTATAAGGACATTATGACCACACAAGCCATGATTTATTGATGTTGTTTTACATAGAAGATGGATTGTGACCCAGGAATCGAGTTAAACAGACAACAAAAATTGAGTGTCTAATTTTACAGGAGAATTCTTGTGGACGATTTGCGTGTTTTTGAGATTAAAATCACAGAGAAATTTATCACACGCATTATAAATGCTAGTGAACTGAACGGAGACACAAAAAAGCAAAATATCTTCAGTGAAAGTGGTTTGTTAATGTAAGTACACAAAATAAACCGATTATTTGGTATAATCTTCAGACTGAAGACCATTTTTGGCGAATTATTAAGAATTTGCCGAGAGTTTTTCAAGAAATATGTGGAGCCTGTCCGTTGGTTGCAATCTGCCTTGTTAAAGATTACGTTATAGGTTGTCCAGGTAGGTGTAAAACCTATCCCTTAGAGGTAACCTATGAGTTCGGAGGGTTTAAAATTCAGTAGTTTAGTGTAAATCTGCTTGTTGAGGCTGAAGAGTCTTTGGTCCAAACAGTGAATTGGTGAAACAGGTCGGTTTTGGGCTGGCCCTTTTTATAGTAGTACTTATTCATTGAAAAGATTTTCGTTGTGTCCTCATAAATGTATGCTTACTTTTCTTCTATAAGGTATACGCATTAAAATTTCGTGAAATTTATTTGACACTTTCATAAATTTGTTGAGGAGAATTGTGTTGAGATTCGTTACGCCAGAATAGAGCAAAGAGTTTCATAATCCGAATAGAGAGTTTTCTTTTTTTTAATTTACCAGATACAACGATTCGTAAGTTAAAAAAGACTTTTCTTTTTCTTAAGTAGGACAGTCAAAGTGTGAGTATGACCGAAGAGTAGAAAAATGCACACTTCAAAACGAGCAAAACCAACGGTGCAACAATTTTTGCTATGGTCACAAAAATCTTCATTTCTTCTCTTCTAATCTTGCGACACTATCGTGGCTTGGCGGTTATTCGTGACGAGCCATATCTTATTGAAAAAAAAAAAAAACAGTCTCGAATAAGCAATGGAAAGTGAAGCTGGCTTATAACACCGGCTAGTAAAAATTGTCACGAATGTCGCCTGAAAAAGCAAGTTATTGCACCTCAGCTCTCGACAATGTTTCCAAAAACACTATTCATTTCATGAAGTTACTTTTTTAACAATAAAGAAAACAGCGACTTTGATAGATTGTTGTTTAGCGATGAGTGTAATAACTTGAATTTGGCACTAAAAACCACTAGCCAAACCATTGGATCAACAATTCAAGGCTAGCCGAATATCGTCTTCTCGTGAACATCGTTCGGCAGCTTTCCTTATTTTCCATCATCTTTTTGCATAGTATGTTTTTTCTACTAAGTGACTAGCCTCAGTTTCTCCGTCTTATACTACTTTTGTAGCGTGTTAAATGCATCGGCAATACTGTTTGTGGTTAAAATTAATGATCCGTATTACTATTAGATTTTGCATTTCATCACTCTTATAGGCTATGATATCGCACTTCCAATTTAGAAGCACCTTGCTTCTGGGTCTTCTAATCAAAGGCAATACACTAGTGGTGTCGCAGTAAAGAGCCATGAGTCTTACATGTACTATTTTTATCTAGCAACGTTAAATGAGATAAAGCACAATAAAAAAAAATCAATGAGACTTACCGTCTCCATCCTTGCATAGGCTTTGATTTTAATTCTTCTTCAGATAAACCCAAAAGCCCTATACAAGCAAGCCAATAAGATGTAACTAGGCAAATGGCAACACCAATCACTCTCGGAAGAAGAAGAACGATAGACAATACAAATATCTAAAAGAAGAAAACCACTTCTTCTTAACCAAAGAATAATGCAAATAGTGGCTATATAAAATGAAAAAAAAACTGAGATTCAAATCAGATGGAGGTATTAGGTTCCACTTCAAGTTTTTCTACAGAGCAGGAGGGGGATAAAACCAAGAGTCTTCCTCGTGGGAGGAGACTATGGGCAAACCTTATTTTACTTCACTGTCAGGAAATTGTTTCATTTCGGCAAGTCTTTCATGATATATCTTTACGTTATTTTTTTGGGAGGGGGTCATAGGTGTAGGCAGCATTAGGCAGCATATTGTCTAGGGGGGGGGGCAGTCGATAGTGTGATGGAGTTTTATCAACTGATTTTTCCAAGCCATCTGCTTTTTCAGCCATATCTAATGTAAATTTGAAGGTCTTGGGGGAGGGCAGCTGCCCCCCGGCCCCCCCCCCTCCCTACGCCCATGGAGGGGGTAAAGGTTGTTGTGAACAAATTCTGTAACCGCATTTTAATTTTCTGGTCTTTCACTGTTTGTTTGACTTTCCAGCATTTCCCTGTCAAAGTATACACCCCTTCTGAGCAACTGCATTAAAAACAGAATAATGATGAAATAATGAACATCCCCCTGCTTTATCAGTCAAGTCCTTACACAGAGTGGAGGCCTTTAAGCCCGTGCCCCCCCCCCCACCTCTGCAAAATCTAGAAATTCTTACCACTTCTTCAGTAATTTCTTACATTTTTATAATTTTGGTTCGCTTTAGTTTTTTTCCGAACATGTCCTTCCAAAATTCAGGCCCATTCCAAGAATAAGTTCCTGCGCACGTCCCTGTATTAGGTTGTTGCTTCACTGAAGCAAAAGCGAAACAAGCGAATTTCTGTGTTCATGTATGAAGAAACTTATTTTCTTGTATTCGTTTTCCAATATGTTGATGACATTTGGTTAGTGCAAATTCAGTATAGACATAAGATGATTCAATTTTCAAAGAAATCTGGTCAAGTAATTATGGCTGTAGTACTAATAGCTGTAATTTAGTGAAGTGCAAACCACAGTCTATAGTAACCTAAAGTTTCCTTGTTTCGCCTTTGGTTTCTCTTGTTTTTTATTTGGTAACTGTTCTTTTCTTCTTTTGGTATTCTTAACCCGTTTGAAGTATAAAACAGGTTTTGAAAAAAAGACTGCCGAGTGATAAAAATTTTTTATTTAAAGGTAATCTGGAATGTTAAATTTTAAGACCGAATTGGTCAACCATGAAGAAAAAAAAAACGTTATACTTAACACAAGAAACTATTTTACATAAAAGTATTAATTATAGTATTTCGACTTTTCCTTTTTCGCAAACCGTAAAGGTCATGATGGAATTAACCCCTACTGCAAACAGGGAGAGGGGAATACTTTCTTTTAGATCAGTCAAATACACATCACCCTTCCCGCAAAAAAGAAAAACAGTGGTCTCAAAATGCCCGTTTTCGTATTTTATCCCCCTTCCTCTACGATAAATCGTTCTCCTCAAAGTAACAGACCTGTTAGCAACTATATGTAGGTATGATGTAGATCTAATGAACAACGGAAATCAATACTGAAGACCTGTAGAGGAATCTTTTCACCTGTAATTAGGGCTGGAAAACCACCAACCAAAAAGGAACTTCATAAGTACAAAACTTATTTGGCTTTGGAGGGCCCGAGGAAAGCAGGGAAACTGCAGACGTCACCTCCCCCCCCCCCCAACCTCTTTTTCAAATTAAAAGTATAAACATGTATGTTGGCTTTGCAAGTCCTAAAAAACTTTTTCCCATGCCCCCCCCCCTCAATCTTGAAATGGTTTGGACCCCTTCCGAAACTTAGGCTTGGCTATGATTGCTTGGCCTAAAAGTTGACTTCTTGAAACATCAGATCAAGTCACCAGGACGCATTTTTCCAAAGGGGGTGAGGGGCGAGCAAAGTTCTGGTATGTCTACATCATTAGTTCAATTTTCAAAAACATTAGATCGAGACGTTATAAACGAAACAACAAAACAAAATCCTGTGTATGAGTACGACTCAATATTTCCCCCCCCCCACCCCCCAAGGTGCAAGCTTTGAAAATTACCTTTGAAAACTATAGAACATAACTAAAAAAAAGACAAGGGGTTAAGGCATGCGGTACAGCATGTAATCATTTCATTATTTTGCTGAAAAGGTATGTTTTCTAATTCTGCCCCACTGTTTCATAAAACCCGAGGGCCGGCCAGAGGTTTCTTCAAATAGCAGTATGTGTTCCACCCAATTTATCATGTCCACCTATAAACCGATTTAAGAGCATGGACTTGAGACAACTTTGAAAGTAAAATAGTGTTTCCAGACCATTAAACCACCAAAATAAAATATGCATCTAACTGGAACCTATGAACACATTTATAGCATACATATTTGTGGCTAAATAAGTGGCATTTCATATATGACAAAACATTTATGATATTTTCACTGTCTTTGTCTTATTTTTCTCCAATTGGCTCGGCAATAAAAACTAAAATCCAAAAAATATTGGGAACTACAAGAGAGCACATTTTGGCCCAGAAAAATGGGCTTAATAGAAATTAACAGATACTAGCATCACTGACAGTACCATGTAAAAACAATAAAATTTCAAAACAAGCTGAATTTCCATTGATTAAAATTAAAATTTCAATAAAAGATTGAAGTTTATTTGGATCCAACTTACATTTCCTTAAAAAAGACATGTTCTTTTGTTTTTACACTAATAAAGTAATTAAGACTAGGTTTGTGTACAAAAAACTAACAAGCTTGCCCGTTCGCTTCGCTGCTATCTCAAAAGAAAGTAATTCAAGGCCACCTCCCCCCCCGAAAATTCACCTTACGAAGACCTCCCCCTCCTCGTAAAATTCCCCCGTGTATGCAGGACGATCGTATTTTCGCATATAGAAGGTATTTGAAAAATTCCACCTATGTACTATTATCCACCCTGCAGAAAACTCTTCCTCTTTGGTACATTCCCCCCTCCCTCTCAGCGGAAAATTAGCACATCCGGGGAAAATTCTACCCTGGGAAATTTTGGCTAAAATTATTAAGTTACCCGTTGGGCGTTGTTGGATAATTGAAGCCTGGAAAATATGGATCATATAAACGAAAGCAGCTATCAAATATTTGTGTTCAGGGGTGTCTAATTTCAGTCACCGCGAAAAGTATTAAGAGGATCTTGAGGAGGGGGGGGGGATTTTATACCCTAAACCTCTGCAAAAGTGTACTCAATAACTTCCTAAAGTTTCTTTGCGATCGGATGAGTAGTGTAGTAAATCATACAGAATGCACACACACATACATTTGATTTTATCTATGTAGACAATTTAGGTTTAAAATTCCTGTTGTTCTCTTTTGGTGTTTCTTTTCCTTTGACCCAAAATGAAGCAAACGTAAATAAAAAATACAACTATTGTTTCTATAATTAACTTTATGTTGCTCCTGGGTCTCTTTTTTTTTTTTTTTTGAAACAAACATACTTGACTGTCCTGTCAATTCAGCTTCCCACAATATTTGGTTAAATTTGACTGCAATAGTTGGGTAAGGTTGGCTATAAATAAGAATACAACAATAAAGACAGAATTTTTTTTTTCTTTCAAAGCCTAATGCTCAAAATGACTTATTTTTTAGGACAGCATGAAGGATAACAATTTTACAATATTATTGAGGCAATTCTAGAGCATAAAATTTTTATGTTTCCTGACACCCCTATAAGGCCCCATGGCTTCCTTGGGCACTGAAATTCATACTTTTGGAACCATTAACATAAACAGAATATGTTAGTCATAACATTACTTTGTAAATGAACATAGAGAAAGTCATGCTTGGAGAAAGTATGGCTTTTTCAAAGGAATAGTCCCTTTCAATTCCTGGAAGCCATACAGAATAAAACAAGAGACTTGATGAACAAAAGGACTAATTAACCTCTTCTACATAACATCTTTAAATATACTCTAGAGTTAACCATGTATGAAATAAAAAAGAAGCTAATTATAGCAACTGGGTTCAAGAATGTCAATGGTATTCTAGATAATAGATGCTTCCAATTCATGCTTTGAGTCTATTGTTTACACCTCTCTCCCCTTGTTTTTTTTAGCATCTGTTATTTGAAGGTGTTTCGGCTATGAGGGAAAAGATTTTAAACAACAATCTAAACAAATGAACTAAATAACATAATTTTGGCAGGACTGTCAAGAGGTAGGCTTAGGCTAGGGTTACTGACAATATACTGAGTACAGATATCAGAGGCAGCACTTGAATGCAGCCTAAGCAAAGAGCCATACCCCTTAAATGTGTTATTTTATTCTCCTGGACCCCAGATGGGGCTCACTTGATTATAAATTTTGCTAGAAATTGTCGAAAACCCAAATAAATATGCCTCCAAAACATATTTATTGCCTTGTAACCTAGACCTGATTTATTGGAACCTAACCTGAGCAACAACACCCCTGAGGCAACAGGCATTAATGATACTAATTGTCAATTAGGCCTAACATTGTTTGATGTGATTACTTATTTTGTTTTCTGTTTGTTTGGGTTTCATTTATTGTTTGACAGTAATTTCAGATTGTTTTAAGTTTTAATTATTAAATGACTTTCTTTCTGCTCGTCTTACGTTTTAATATGGCTCTTGGGTTTCTTTGACAAACTTCTTTTTTTTAAAGCGTTTTAAATTAAGAAAAATGGGAGGGTAATTTTATTATATTGTGTATTTCATAAGAATGATTGGTTATATTGACAAATTTTTTGTTATAGACTTTTCCTAGATGATTCTGAGGACTCTTAGATACCTTGTTGTATATAGGTACACTAAGCAAAAGCATTGCACCATGTATCAGATAATTTTGCTTTAAGAGGAGTGCTGAAAAACTGCATGTAAAAGTCACAATTTCCTGATTTGTCTTACAAAAAAGGTGGCTCTACAGAAAGTACCCACACACAGGGGGAGGATATATGAAAATTAGCCACATGTACCCTGATATTGATCCAAAGGATCTTCTCTCTAACAGAAAAACTGTGGCTCAAAAATTTCAGATGGTGGAATTTTCCAGTTTTTCAAGGTACCAAGATTAGTCTTTTTGACCAGCCTCACGGGGGAATTCCCTATTATCCTTTTATGCATGCAGTATGCCACTATTAGCTAACAGCTCAACCAATTTGTACCTGTATTTGCAGAGGTTATTAAATGAGTATAAGAGATTGTACAAGATTACAAGATCCCCCCCTCCTTGAAAAAAAGTTCCTACATAAAAATGCACAACTTATTTCCTCCTTTAAATAATATATTTTTTTGCAAGTAGAACCTTAAAAGGTGAAGTGGGTTAGAAAATAAATTCTTTAAAATATAAAATATTTACTTATTTTAAAAAATCTAAAATTTCTAATTGAAGTTATGCAAACACAATATATTTGGGCACATTTTTTGTATAGTCCAGCAAAAAGGCGAGCAATGGAAAACCTACCTTAATTTTGTCATATGTAGACAGAGATATACTGTGTGTAAAAGGATTTGTTTGAGGTTGGGACTGATCTACAATTACATCTTCATTTCTTTTTATAGTTCGTCTCACAACTGGACCTTCCATATCTTATGTAGCAACTCTTGTGTCAAAACCTGAAAAATATTACATAACAACAAGAACAAAAAGCCAAGTTTTTACAAAAATTAGAATTTTGCCTAGAGAATAATTCATACACAGAGACGAAAGGATTGTCTCTTTACACATGTACTTGCAGAAAGAGAAACAGGGATTCCAGTAATGTTGCTAAGAATAGATAGGTGAAAGTAATTAGACAACAAAATCACTTATCATTTGGCATTTCAAAAATGGACTTGTTAATGATTCCCACTCCTTTCTCTTTACAGTTATCTATATTGGGACTTGGCATTAAGTGTGAAACAAAGACTGAGTTGAAGGGATTTCAATTTCCTGTAATGAGTGACAATTTATTAATTTAGTCAATGAAGATGAACTTTTTTTTCACAAGAAATAAAATGAAGAATCTAGAAGTATTTTTCATGCTATATTTAAATACCATTCCAGTTTTTCCCCAATTGGCAGGAATTTTATGTGAAACTGATTTAAATTTGCTATAATATTCTAAAAAAAAATTGAACCAGCTATCTAACACAAAATTAAAACTACTTATTCTGGCTTAGCTGAAAAGTGTTAGATAATGCTTTTTATGCATATTTTGTATATGGGATATCTCTCTTCCTGGTCAAATAGTAGTTAGTCAGCATATAAGAACTCCACTTGCCTTTGTACCTTGTCTCCACAATATAAATATGCTGATGAAAATGCTTACTATGTTCATAGGTGATAGCTCCAAAGTTTTGGGGAAGAAGTCTATGTGAGAGAATAAGGAGCAAATTTTTAAAGACGTCTTTGCATCCCATAGCTTCACAACTGCAGATCAGTCACTATGCCATTATAATTTTTTTTATTTATGGTTCCCAAGAAAATTGGAAAACAAAATTTTGAAATAGGCCTATTGCCAG
Organism: Artemia sp. Qi Xiang Cuo; assembly: GCF_049724085.1. Taxonomy (NCBI): domain Eukaryota; kingdom Metazoa; phylum Arthropoda; class Branchiopoda; order Anostraca; family Artemiidae; genus Artemia; species Artemia sp. Qi Xiang Cuo. The sequence goes on from NC_142806.1 coordinate 47,534,954, forward strand.
GCTGCTTTCTCAGTGGATTTAATAGTCTTTCTGAACATTCATCAGCCACTAATGACTTGATTTGTGGTCCTATAAAAATTCCTTCTTTCAGTTCAGCATCACTAACTCCATTTATTTCTACTGTCCCATCTGCACAAATACATCAAGATTTGGTGAACCCAAGGAAACCAGTAAACGCCTTTAAATCACCACATATTTTCCATTCATATTTTTGCTAAAACTAGTTTCATATTTCTCTTTGGCAAGCAGCAAATACAGCATTTTTATGTATAATGTGTGACACTATTTATTTTGAAGGCAGCTTGGGTCAATAAACCATTATAATAGACAAGCACTGTATGGTGTCAGAATTGGCATCTTATGAATGTCCTTAGTCACCAATCAACTGTGAAGCCAGCTATCTAGCAGGTGAATAAAACCAGGACTTCTTTCAAGACCATGACTGCCTGATGTTTGCAGGCCCATTGAGGGGCAAAACAGAGAAAGCTCAATGTACCTACCTACTTATCTGTTCTGGAGCAAAAGAACAAGAAATATTCAACACCTTCACCATTGCAGACAAGGAACAGAACAATATCAAACAGTACCTTGAGAAATTTAAGGCATGTATTTTACCACAGAAGAATACAGTTTTTGTCTGATACCTGTTTCAAAAACAAGACTGGGCTGAGGTGGAAAGTGTAGAGTAAAATATAACAACACTCAAGACACTGATAGAACCATTTTCTTACTTGGACCCAAACAAAATGGTCCATGATCAAATAGTGTGTAGAATACTAAGCCAAGATGTACACAAGAAACTCTTGGCCAAAGGTCATGAACTTACTTTTGGCAAAGCAACCATTATGACCAGAAGCCAGAATGTGACCCAGGCATAGCTTTAAACATTCCATGGGACCAAGTTTATTCCTACAAAGGAAGGGATTAATGCCATGTCTCATTACCAAACCTGAAGCAGCAGGAACAAACAGAAAGCAAACAGCTCAAAGAGCAAACCAGGCTATTTCCGAGGAGGAACATACTCCCCCTCCTATGTCTGCCAAGCAAAGGGAAAGTCATACTCCATATGGAAAAATCTAAACCATTTTGCATGAGTTTTTGAAGTAAGACAGTGAACACATGGAAGAAGATGCTGTTGAAGCAGACTTAGGTGATAAAACTAATTTCCAGTCCTCCATCAAACAAAACAAAGATGAAGCAGTTGTACCCTTAATCATCAACAATCAGTTCCGTATTCAATTCAAAATTGTTATTGGGATCCAAGTCAATATTATTATGAAGAAATACTTTGATCTTATTACCCAAAGCTCACCATGAAACCCCCAAGCCAGCACCTTGCCAACTACTGTGGAGCAAGGATCACAGTAACAAGAGTCTGAAAATTGTCATGCTACTAAGATAACACCAGCAACAGGCAACAGTCCTATATAGTAGAGACTTTAGCTGCCCCCATTATAGGTTAATGTTCAAGCTTTGACTTGGACCTGGTTAAGCTGGTACTAAACATAGACCCAACATCTTCAGGAGTACCATTCCTGAGGGAAAAGTACAAAGAAATCTTTACAAGACTTGGAAAACTTGAAAGAGAATACAACATGCACCTGAAAGACAATGTCACCCAAACTGTCTACCCAGATTGGCAAATATCTGCAGCCATGCAGGGTGAAGCAAGAACTCAACCACCTAAACAACCAAGGATTACCCAAAAGGTTGTTACTCTAACAGAGTGGGCTAGTTGGATGGTCATTGTTGAGAAGCAGGGAAGGTCCATACAACTGTGCACACACCCTTTAGACCTAAACAAGTCTATCAAATGGCCCCACTAGCCTAAAACCACTCTAGACAACACCTTCTCAGAACTCTATAGAGCAAAAATATTCACAAAACTTGATGCCCATTCTGGTTACTGGACACCACTGTACTCCAATGATTTGCCTTATCTCACAACATTCAGCACAATATATGGAAGATATGATTTCAAGCAAATGCCCTTTGGAATCATCTCAACACAAGATGAATTCCACAGGATAGAAGATGCCTTAGAAGGCCTAGGGGGTTTCTTGATCATCAACAACTGATCACATTTATCATAGTAACAGTTGGAACACAGGAAACCTCTAGTGTGAGAGTCACTAACATCTTCAAGACAGGAATTACAATCTTTAATCTGCACTGTAAATCCTCTATGCAATTTAATTTTGTACTGCACAATGCAAGAAAAGCACAATGAACACCCTAGCACCAATACTTGAGCCTATGGGGATACAGCCTGACCCCCAAAAAATATACCTTATAAAGTACATGCCTAACCCATTACACTAAGAAGAATTTCTAACCCTCCTTGGAATGATCAACTAATTGCCAAATACATACCAAGACTATCCAAAAAAAAAAACACTACTCCCTGACCTAACCAAAGCAGGCTCATTATCTGCTCAGAGGAACCTACAAAAATACTTAAGGATCTGAGCTCTATAGCACTGACACCTATTTTTCAACCATCAGAGCAAGAACATCAAACATATTTTCACCACTTCCAGCCATTGGCTTGGCATCCACTTAGTTTAGAAGGACAGGTCACACCATATACATATTAAGACAGAGCAGAAGTTAAAAAAAAAAAAAAAAAAAAATTTTTTATGGCTGTAAACATTTCCACCATTATCTATATCCATATCACCTAAATCCATACCTGGATTTAGAATAAAAAAAATGCACTGATTCACTATTCAAATATTTTGTGATGAAAAGCTTGTCAACTAGTGTTATTAGGATAAAGAGAACAGAGATAAACAGTCATTTTCAAAAGAGGAGAGACACCAGGGAGTTAAGTCTGAGGAGAACAAAAGCTGATAAACAAAATTGGCCAAAATTCTGACATCTTGGGTCTCCTCTATAAGAACATAAATATATATATATATATATATATATATATATATATATATATATATATATATATATATATATATATATATATATATATATATATATATATATATATATATATGCCAGAAAGCAGAGAGGATTAAACAAAACATACAAAACTTTTCTCTCTTCCCTCTTCTCTTCAAAAAAAAGAAAAAAAGAAAATCCCTGAAGGTTTCAAATCAATGAGTTACCAAAGCTAGGCTATAACTTTTGGAATACTCATTTACAAAGATTTGCTTTTTCTTTAACTGAATTCTTCATCTATACATACGTGCATTTTAATTTAATATCAATTTTTTAATAGAATATATGCTAAACACTATAAGAAAAAAAAATGTGGAGTATGGGACACAGATCAAAAACCATGTGACTAAGGATCTTTAATCATATGATCTGCTGTCTTGGCTATCAGGGCTTGTAATATTAGATTTAGGCTACACACAGCTTTTCCTAGGATTGGTGGTGCCTGGGAAAAATTAATTACAGCACCCCACCTCCTGACTCAAATATAAGCAAAAATAGCTAAATCTAAGTGGACAATCCCTAACCTCTAGCCCCCCTTAGCTGCAGTGCCTGGGGAAGCTGATCCAGTTGCCCCCTAGGATTGGCAGTAAAATTCTACTTTAGCTACCTTGGGCTATCTTTGAAAAGGATTAGGTTAGGAAAATGAATCTTTCAGGGATTGGTCTACAGGCTAAAGTGTGTCCTGGGAAGGTATTTTGAAGTACCTACCTCTACCCTTCTTGCTCTAGAGGGTCCTGACCTTTAAAAATATGTATGTAAATGAAACCTTGCAAAATAAATCTTCTGCTTAAATGAAGTGCAAGAAAATTGTTTTCAGCTTCACAGCTTTGCTCATTTCCCAATTTATAAGGTTTTAAAGATATGCAAATAAATTTCCTAAATTTGAAAAGAAAAAAAAACATCAACATGGACTAAAATTCTACTCAAATAACAGGAATTGTATTTTCAGAACTAAAGCCAGAGAATAAGAAACTAATAACTGAAAATTAAGGAAAAATATTGTTTTGTCAAAGTTAGCTAGGCTATAGACCTGTCATGTAGGCAAATTTCAGGGAGAAGTGGAGGTAGGTACTTCAAAATACCTATCTGTGACATACTTTAGCCTGTAGACCCATCCCTGAAAGTTTCATTTTCCTAGCCTAACCCCTTTCCCAGATAGCCAAAGGTAGCTAAAGTAGAATTTTACAAGAATAGCCTAGCTTTGGATTAACACCATTAGTGTATTTATACACAAGAATAAACAGGTTTTCTCTATAACAATAAGCCAATTTTGAAGATAGACATTATGCCAACAAGGGATCAAGATTTGCTGTTTTTCTAGGCCTATTGCTTCACTCAACAAGCTCTGCTCACTAGGCTATTTTGTGGGCAGCTTTGGTCTAGTGATTTTGTGAAAATTTACATCAAACACTTTATAGGAATATTGATAGAAGTAAGTGATTACAGAGACATTAGCTGCTTTTCTGCAGGAAGTGAATTACTTAGCCTGATGATGCTTGATAGAATAAGAGTAGCCTATAAGGCAGTCAGCCAGCCCTAGCAAGCCAAGCCTATACCATCAGCGTCTCCCAAATATCTAAAACTATGTCCCTCACATCCAAGTTTAGGAACATAGGCTACCACCCATAGGCCATTCAACCTAGTCTACAAAGGCACATTTTTAATCAAAATATTTGTCCGATATTACCCTACCAATATAGACCAGAAAAATAACAAAACCTCAATGAATATTTTACATATGAAGCTCTTATGTGTAAATAGTCCTTAATCATTGCCTTAGTTTTTAGCAGTTTCTTTTTCTTCTTTTCCTAAAACAGAATTTTATTTCTAATCTGTTTCCTCGACAAATATGCCACTTTTGTGTTTCAGGCACCGGGTTTGAAGCATGTTTTGAGCACATTGGACAAAGATCGTATTTCCGGTTCTCCGTATTCAACCCAGCCAAACGTTAGAGCGTTTTCATCTTAAGAGTTCCAAGTGTGTTGGACACGGGTTCTTCAGAATTGTGACACGTCAAAACACGGGATCTGAAAAATACCGTGTTTAACGTGGCACCCAAAACAATAATCTGCACAACCCGTGTCAAACTCCGTTTTTGATGTAGGTGGCCTGAAAATGGGGCTCAATCTGTTAGCGGCGTTCAAACGGTGGACTCAGACTTACCATTGGTTCACAATGATGCAATTTTTTTAACACAAAACAGCTAACGCATAATGGATGCAAAAAATCGCAAATATATTCACACAGTTACGGTTCATTGCAGCCGTTAAAGCACTAAAACTAGAATGAGATATTTTAACAGCTTAAATTTTTTTGTTGTACGTAGGAATAGGCAAAATCAAGTCTTAGAAGCCAAGCAAAATTATTCTAAGGCTAGCCTGTGTTGGATTAGGCTAGCCATTCCTAATTAATAATGTAATTCTTATCATCTGTGTTCATTTCTTTGGAATCTTTTTCCCAGGCCTGAAGAATTAACTGTTATGCCCCTTGTCATACTCACCAGCGGATCTAGAGGAAAATCTTGGGGGGGGGCCGCGCCGGACACAGGGCGCCAAAAACTGATTATAAAGGACTAATTTGATAGCTCTTTATTTATATGAAAACACTGCCAAATATGCTCATAAAGGTAAAACGTAGCAAAAGAAAATAAAAACAGTACCACACTACACAACTAAACTCAATCGGCGAGCTTTTCTGAGAGCGAACATATCGATAGCATCGTCTGTTTTCGGCAGTTGGTCTCTGTAAGTCTGCATGAGTAGTAGAGCCTCCAACCTCTCTTCAGTCATCGTGCTTCGTATTGATGAACATGTGCTGTCAACCTTTGAAAACATTCGTTCTGCTTCACAGGTTGACACAGGAAGCGTCGCGAGAATTGTCAACAATGCGAAGATGTTGGGAAATACATTTTCCTGACAACTGTTCAGCGCTGAAATAGCTGTTTTCGGTTTTTGCACGGTTTCCTTAGACCAATACTTGTTCCAAATCTCGAACTCGGTTTTAACGTCTATTTCCGTACCCACGAGCAGCTCCTTGTACTTTTCGTACCCTGGCTGAACGTCCTCCCAGCGTTTGCCATTAACCACAGCCGGGATCAAAGCTGAAAGTTTTGCAGCATTCGTAAAATGGGAGCTGAACCACTCCGTAAAATCAAGCAGCATGGCGTCCAGGGCTGGAATAAATGCCGCCATCCTATAATGACTTTCTGGATCCATCTTGGGTACCCCTGCCCGGTATGTAGAACGTGAAGCTATGCGTGGCTGCGTTACCTTGATGGTAGCATCAATCTTTTCGGCCATTTTCAGAAGATCTTCGTAAAGCAGTCTGAATTTGGTTTCGGCATGTGATCGCATATCTTCCAGCATTGCCTTCACGCTGCTAATGAGGGACAAGGCTCTCACGAGGTCACCATCCTTCTGTTGTAGTGACTCGGCCAAAGGTTTCATGATCGACGAAAACGAATTCAGGCAAACCAGTCCTACGAGTGTATCTGATTTTTCAATGCAGGATCGTAATGCATAAGCTCTGCTACTTGCCTCTCGATCGTGCCATCCTTCCATCTCCTGCAGAGCAGAAACGATCGACGGAAGAGAGTCCCAAAACCTGCTGATTGCTTCGTGTCTCTCTACAAATCTCGTGGTACAAAGACTGACGAGTGTCTCTGTTTTAGCTTTGTCCGCGATAAGATGCTTTTTAGAAGTCTTGTTCTCTTGGCACTTGAGCTGAAGTGAGAAATTGTGTCTCGAACAACGTCTTGGGCATTGCGCAGAATGGGAACTGAAACTATCTTTGAACATGAGAGATTTGTGGCATGGCTCACACAGTGGAAGTAATCTGCCAGTTCACACTGGCGTTTAACTTCAGCAGCAGCACCATTTGTCAAGCTTGCCATGCTAGCAGCTTTGTCGTATCCTTGACCAACGCACTTTGACAAATCCAGATTTGACTTCCTGACCTCACTCAACAACAGCTTCCCGAGGCTCTTGCCGTCTAGCTTCTCTTCGATGCTTCTACCGTCGTCACTTTCCTCATCTCCAGCGAGTCTTGACAGGGTTTGAAAGGCATCGACAACTGCAAAAGGATCTTCTCGAATCACGTATCCCTGCTCGGTTTTACACACATAACGACAAACAATGACCATCAGCTCCCTGGTCTGCCTGTCTGTTGACTCGTCCGCAAGAAGACACCAAACCGTTGCTTTGTTTGCTTTTCTCACTACTTCGGTTTTTATCATGTCCCCAATTGTTCCAATCAGTTCATTCTGGATCTGTTTAATCGTATATTTGGCGTTGCTCGGTGCATTTTCAAGTAAATTTTTAAGTTGCGAGTCTCCACTCTGAATCCGATACCGAAGTAGGTGGCGGAAATTCCCGTCGTTTACTGCTGTAATGACATCAGAGTCTTGGATATCAAGTTTGCCATCATCACGGTGGCCACGAAGGGGGATATTCTGTGCCCCGCAAAGCTTGACAGTTTCAACAACGCTTCTCAAGAGTGCACGGTTCTGCTGTATTTGCTTGACCCTTTCACAGACCAGAGCATTCCTGATATCTTGATCTTGACTACCGCGCTGAAACGTTGTTAGCAGCGCGGCAGCTTTTTCCTGGCAGTGTTTGTGAAACTGTGCTTCAGCATGGTTTGTCAGCGCACCATCTTTCCCGGTACGTTTCGAATAGTCTTTTAGCGGTTTCAAGACCAACTTTCCCATTTTTTGCCCTCCGCCGCCTCCAGATAAAGCCGACCATCCTCCTCCGCTTTCGTTGGTCCTCATCAAAACACAAACACTGCACCAAAGGCCTTCGTGGTCTGGATGACGACTCACTGCGAGCCAAGGAGACCGGGCAAGATGTTCGGTATTCAAGCGACGCTTGACTTCGCCACCTTTTCTCTTTTGTGTCGAGACTGGAAGATCAGATTGGTTCTTCGGCTTCCACCTTTCGTTCATAAAAAACATAATTTCGCCAGAAGACAACTGATTTCGCTCTTTCAGCGCTACTGCAATACCAAAGTCATTCGACGGCGTGAAGTCAGTTTCAGGCGAAAAAATAGCGCTTTGAGTCTGCTGCGGGTGCGGGGACTGTGAAATCAGTGTTGGGCTATGTACCACCAAGGTTTGAGTACTGCTTCTTGATCCTTCAGTCAGCTGATCAGTGTGTGTCGTTTCGCCGAAGTTTGTTATGAAGGCCGTCTGTGAAGTAGACGGAGTTGTTGGTGACAGTTCGTTCTCCTGGCTGAATGCGTTTTTGTGCATTCCGACCGTCGACTCAGAGTGGGCATCAGAAGTTGCCGTCGTCTCAACATCTAACAAAAAAAGTTTCTCTTTTAAAGTTTGCACAAGACATTTATTGTAAACGTATATACACTTTAAATAATGGCTTGCTTTAGTAGATTTAACTCTCAACATGGTGAAGGCAGAATTGGAACTAAATTTGAAAATAAACTGAATCAGCAACATTAACTTTAAACTCCCCCAACAATCTTGAACTTTCATACCCCAAAACTATTTCTAGGAAAACCGGACTTTAAAATAAAATACCACCCTAAACATCACTAATTTAATTTGCAACCCCAAGAACCGATCCCCGACATATGCTAACAAATATTTTTCAAGAGCTGAAACCCGAAACAATTATCACCGAAGTTTACAAGGCTAAGAGAGAGCTTTAACTGCAAGAATTTGAAAGATAATTTCAGAGCTGACACAGTGTGTCGGTAAAAATACTGCTTTAAGCCAATATCATAACCGTCAGGCGAGACGAGTGGGCTGGTAAAAATCAGGTCAAACGCTTCGGACAAATTGCATATGAAGAACACTGTACAAGAGGGACCGTATGCAATATATAACAACAAAAGCAGCTGGTACGCGATGAAGCTTGACGAATGAGCCTTATCAGGAAAGCTATCCGACAATAGGCTAAAGCTAGAAATTAGAAGTGTTGATACCCACTTTAAACGACACTCCTTCCTTATTGTTCTATCTTTAAAAGCTTACCTTTAATCTGATCTTTCTTGGCAAAATAATCAGAGATGTCCCTCGATCCTTTACGGCTTTCCGCCATCATTCTTTGTTTCTTCTCTGTTCTATATTCATGCCCTGATTTTTTTTTCCGATCCATTTTAAATGCGTTTCCGTCTAACTGGTCTAACACACGGAGCAAAAATACTCCGAAGGCAGTGGCAGGGTCGCTCGCGCCTAGCCTCCCGCCAGTTGGATCTAACCACCCACGCAACTCCCCAAAGACATACGTTTCTCGTAAGCATTCACAAAATGTTTTGCTCGTTTAGCACGTCCCAAAAATAAACCCAATAATCATGATTCGTGCAGTGTCGGATTTGAACTTTAGATAATGTGATAAAAAGAAAGTAAAAAATGACGGCGTATCCGATTTTTTTTTTTTAGCGTCGGCCTTAGTTGAATCATTCACAAAAAAGGGTCGTTTGCACGATGGATGAGAGGGCGCCAGAAAATCTTGGGGGGGGGGGCCCCGGGCCCCCCCAGGATCCGACGCGGGTCATACTTCTGATAAATATGATTAGTTTCTTAGCTATTTACATTGTATGGTTCGAAAAACGCTTCAATCCAGAAAAAGAATATGTTTTTTAATGGCTCAGTGGAAACATCTTGACACAGCCGATGAACCGTTATGATGCATAAACCTGTAGCACAAAAAAAAACAGATGAACTTAGAACTTTTGTGTTCAGAGAATCAATGTGAACAAAGGTCTACATCAAGACTGATTCTTAATATTGCGGAATTATTAACCAGTTGAATTCAAGATTCTAACCTGTCAGAGTCAAGATTCTGGAATTTGTGAATTCGTATAAGACTGGGATTATTCAGTTCCTCCAAATTTCATCTCAATAAGTGAAGTTACAAATAGCTTTCATGAGTCATAACCTCAGACAAAACGATTGTAGTGCAGACATACCGCTGAAATAATTTTATGATACCAATCAATTTTGTGTTTGTGGTCATCTAGCCTCAGTTTTCAGGCTTCTAGTACAAATTAACTTCATCATATAAAGCTTAAGTTTGTTTAAGTTTGACATCTGATATAAGCTAGTTTCTCGTCGTTTAAGTCTTAGATATTTTCTTTATTTTTTATACAAAACTTTATTTTTTACTTGAATCTCATAAGAAGTCTAGGCCAAAAAATGATTCGATAAAGACTAATTTTTTATTTCAAGACAGCCATCACAACCAATGAATGCCAAATTTTGTGTCTTTTGTCAATTAAAAATAACAAAACTTAAAGATCAAACCGTGGTAAATCCGCGTCGTAAATACCGTTAAAGTCTTAAGCGCACTGAAGCTTTTGTTTGCATCCCATGAAATTGTGTACCCAGCCTACATATCTTCTATTAAGCTCACTCAAATTTACTCTGATATATCTTTAAATTCGTTCATTAGTAAGCATAAACATGTTTTTTTTGTGATAAGCTAATTTTAGAATCTTACAACAATATTTTATCGAATTCAATAAGAATCTTTGCTTAGAAGATATTTGTTTATTTAAAAAAAGATAAGTGTAGTAGAGGTGTCAGATGTTTTTTTTAATTTTGTTTTTAGTAAATATTACAAAACTGAGAACATTGAAGGAATTCTATTAGATGATGCTGAATTTTCTCTTTTTTTATCCATGATATTTTCCTTCTCCCTCTTTTTTCAGCAATTTATTATCAGCGTTCATTGAGATGTAGACTAGAAAATTTCAAAAAATCATTCACTTTAATGAATGGTACTGGATTTTCTATTAATTTTATCTTCAGATTTACCTTTTCGCCCTTGTTTCAACAATGTATTCTCGGCATCCATTGAGATCTAGATTAGACTTCTCAAATATACGTTGGTGTTTTCTAGTTCTGAGCTATGTTCAGTATAATAAGATATAGGAATTAACAAGTTTTTTCAACTGAAAGTAAGGAGCAACATTAAAACGAAAAGAAATTATTACGTATATGAGGGGGGTTGCCCCTTCGTCAATACTTCGCTCTTCACGCTAAAGTTCTAATTCTGTTCGAATTCTTTCAGAATGACCCCGGAATCACAAAGGCCGTTTAATTAGAATAAACAGCTCTTCTGAAAGTATTAAAAAAAAAACTTTAGCGTAAAAAGCGAAGTATTGACGAGGGGCAAAACCCCTCATATAGGTAATAATTTCTGTTCGTTTTAATGTTGCTCCTTACTTTCAGTTGAAAAAAACTTGTTTTTTAATTTAATCTCTGATCATTTTTGAAATAATGCTGGGAAATCCGGCACCCCTTCATGGAAAATTCCCTTCCTCCATGAAAAAAACCCCTCACCAGAAAAAATCCCCCTGAAAACGTCTGTATACTTCCCAATAACCAATACTAAATGTACAAATACTAAATGGACAAAGTTCATAACTTGCAGCCCTTCCCTTGGGGACTGTGGGGGATTAAGTCATCCTCAAAGACTGTAACAGCGGGGTAACAGTTCGTTACCACGAACTGTTTGATATTCATAACACATCATTTCTCAGAATTCAAGATTACGTGCGACCCCTCTCTTGCCATCACCTTAGCTTTGCAAAAATCTGATTCGCCTCACTGTTAAGTCTGACTTTTGAAATCAGTTCTTTTCACCAATAGCCATTATCCTTCCCTATGGGAGCCCCTCAATCAGGTCCGATGGAAAATGTTTATTTGCAACATAATTAGAATTGAGAATTAAAATAGGGTATCTTAAAATAGTAAAATATATTAGAAAGAACACAACGCACTCGACAAAATAAACGATAACGTTCTTCTATCTCTTTTCCATTTGAACCCTTAAATTATACCTAGCACTTACACAGCTGGTTACCTTACCAGGCTTATAAGCCTAGTAAGAACTTTAAGAATATTTCTATATCTTGTGATGAACGAATTTGACCTAACAGCTTTAAATTTCCCTGCCATAATTTGGCACTCCTGAAGGAGCGTTTTTATTTATAAATTCAATAGGGTAATGTTTCCTATCTTTATCATATGTCTCATCACTGGAGCCTCCACTAAGTTGTGATACGTCTTGTCTTCAAGTATCCTTATATTTCCTGAATAATATATTTTAAGGACGGTTCATAGATAGCGATATATCAGTGTGGAATTATGGTAAGGGTGGGTTGCGAGGTTACTTTTAAAAACAATATAACTACTCAAAAGAAAAGCCGACATCTTACTAAAATAAGAAATCCTTAAAATATGGGATCTTAAAACAAAGTTTATTTCATTCATATCCTGGGAATAGCAAAAAATGAAAAAAAAAATTGTTAAGAAAATAATTAATCTGTTATTTTTAAAAGTAGTTTCAGTGTTAAGAATTTCCTTACCTCAGGTAAGGAGAAGACCCGGTTTCTCACCAAAGAAGGACACATCAAGTACAATGTAACTACAGAAGCAGTTAAATTGGTAAATACATGAAAGGTAGGTGAAATTGAGTCAATCAGAATTCATCCAAAATAAGTTTAGTCGCTAATGAACGTATCTTATGTATCCATAATGTATGACAGCAATTACGTTCAATATCCTGTTATGTTGGCCTGCTCAACCCCATTGGACATTTCTTCATTATTAAAAAAATGATCTGACTTGGGTCAACGATGCTTGATCAAAAAGATAATTTTTAATCTGCTACTGTATCAGAATCTGCTAAGAAAGTTATATAGCTTAAATATTAGTGCAGATGAGCTTGCCCATTACCTCTGACGGTAGAAAAGTCTTTATTTCCAGGAATCCTCTTGTGCACATGCAGATAAAGCGTAATGGGATACGAAAAAGTGAGGATAGAGCTGGGGCTGTTAGTCATACGAACAATCTGAAGGAAGTAGGAGATTTCAGGGGAAGGGCCAGAGTGAAACTCTGAACAAAGTTGGGAGCCTGGAGCCCTACGTAGTTACGTATTGCGACAAGTAGCAACGATCTTAGAGACCTACTATTCAGTATAGGTCTCGAATCGGTCCTTATTTTTCAAAGGAATTTCATATGATTGGTTTTGTTGTTGCCCAAATTGGGAATTTGCACAGTAGGCTACTATCCAAATCAAAATACATACTCTCCAAAAGTAAGAGTTTTTGATCAATTAAATCTATAAGTTGCTATGTTTCATGAAAATATTTGTAGTACTCAATCATTATTAATAGCGTTACTCGGGTATGGAATCTATATCCAAGAGGGAAGGGGGCAAAAAATGGGGTATTTTTTGCACTGCTGCACCTGAAAAAAAACCTACTATTTCCCTTATTTCAGTGAAAAGTGTTTCTCCAAATCATTACCTTTTCTTGTTAAGGAGCAATCTTTTGTACTAATCTAGATACGTCATTGGCCGCGTGAAAACGTTAACTTTACGTAACGTTAACGTTACGTAAAACGTTAACGTTACGTAAACGTAAACTATGATAGAATATCAAAGCATGTTTCACGTACCTTTTAAATCAATTGATGTTTTAGAGATTTAAACTATAAAAAAAAGAGAATAGAACACCATCTAAATTAAAGACCTCGGCCAATAGTAAATCCCACGAAGGAATATAATACACCCCTCCCAGGATTGTTTAAAATACATAGAATACAAATTTACTTAAAAATCCTATTTTCCTGGTAAAACATTTACCCCCCCCCCTGAAAAATGTCAGTAGATACCCATACACTAGGAGTTAATATAAGATTAACTAATGAAAGTCAATTTTAAGTGAGGTGTAAAAATACAACGATCCTTTAGAATCTTTTCCCATTAGTTTAAACAAACTGGCTGTATGAATCTTTGTTTACGGCCATTGGTAACTAAATTACACTATGAAACGCATATGATAAGCAGATCGAATTTAAGACTAACCATTTAAGGCCCGAATGCAGTCAATTCTATTTTGGACGATGGGTACGTACCCCCCCCCCCCGAAAAAACAACAAACATGCAATGCCGAACAACGTAAAGTTAGTATATGTCGCAATATTTAACATTTACTACTAAAAAAAGACCAAAAGACTAATATCAAAGAATCCGTCAGGATGGAGGGTTTCATTTGTAGACCAAACAGTAATTACTCAGGTATCAGTTTCCAAAAATGAAATTTAATGCAACAGTTCGCTTTTATTTATTACTTTTCAACAAATAAAATATATCGCCATTAATTCACAATTGAAAAACACGTCTCATTATTTGACGCTATACTGCCACCAAAGGTAAAGAAATTCATGTCACCACAAAACCATCTTTGTTGTTTTTACATTGCTCTAAACCAGTGTTAAAACCTCATTCTATAAGTAAAAAACGAGCAACCCAAAATAAATACAGGATCCCGTAACACGTTTAAAAATGGTTTTAGTTTAGAAATACATTTTAATGATAGCTAAGATACGAACACAGGGCTGCAAAACTTCCCAGGCACGTACACACAATATATATATATATATATATATATATATATATATATATATATATATATATATATATATATATATATATATATATATATATATATATTGAATACTATTTTTTGCTTGGCAAATGTCATTAGAAAATATTTTTAATTCTATCGTGGTTCTGTTGAGAAATAAATGGGGTATATTAAAACACTGAAAAGGAGGCAGTATAACGGAAAAAATAAAATCATTTTAACTCTGATGATAGAGGGTTATCCGAACAAACTGTAACCCAAAATCAAGATATAGCCAAATATACGAGGAAATATAATAACACTTTGTACAATCAATCTAACATACAACTGGGTATAGCTAGACAGTTAACTACAAAGCGATTGAGTCACTTAGCAGACTATTGACCTCTCGAATATGCTGATTTTTGCTACCTGTAGCAGGAGACGCAGCACTAGTTCGACCAACATATCTAGAAAAAAGAATAGCGTAGATAAGGACACTTTCATCAGTATTGTTAAATCCCAAAAATTATTTAACAAAAATAACCCCTTTGATTTCACGGTAAATTTACAAGATTACCGTGAGAAGTACCTATTCGCTAAAAGAGGTAAAAGAAATCTACCATAAAAATGGCACTCAATGAAGGGAAAACGGTCTTTCACTCCCAAAATACCTCTACGGCCATAACGTTGTGTACAAGCAATAAAAGAGCAGAGAATTGAATCGTATTATTGTGTCCGAAACCAATAGGTGCATCCCATACTTTCCTTAAAATTGTGCCTTAGCATTCTTCTGGCAGGGTTTCATCTATTAGGTATATTTGTAACAAAAGGCATTAAGTAAAGACCTAATGACCAGGTTTTCAAATAAAATTATTATTCGGAATTATTCAAATTCGGCGATAATGTTGATGGGTAAATGAATCTTTGAAATGCTTAATTGGCTTTAAGTTAAGAAGGTTTAATGGTTTCAGACGTCCTAGTATATGTGCTTCAAAATGAATTGTGTTTTTGATCTGAAAATTATTGAGCTGTTTATTTTGAATAATGTAATCAGTTTGAAAGGAGCCTTTAGATATTAAACATTTAATTCATTTTATCCTGTGTCTTATGTGTTTACACTAAGTACCTTCGAGATCACTACATTTCAAAGTTCAAACCCACTGCCTTCGAAGAGTTCCATCGGTCCTAAGCTAACACAAGCTGCAAGGATAGTGCTAAGGCTGCAAGCGACAGGTAACTATCTACAACATATATTAAATCTGTTAAATATTTCCTGAGTCGCATTTAATTCATAGGTGGTAGATGAAACAAGACATAGTCCGGATCAAGAACGAACTGAATATTTATGTGATATTACCAGTATTTTCACTGTAAACATTTTGATATTGTACGAAACCTACAAGAAGGCTTTAAATATAATCAATAATTCAACAGTTAATTTCCTCCGCACTTTTTTTTGATTAGTGATTCAATACCCATGGCACCCCCAGGACGTATACCCTACGCGAGTAGTTTATAGTTTTTGGCAAGGCATAGATGATGGATCAAAACATAGAGACGAAGTATTAAGAGTGCTACTCTGCGATCTACCTTCTTCCTACCAAAGGATACAAACGTGGATAATAATGCGGTTTAAAACAGATCCTTTTTGAATCACAGATTCAGGGCCGTATTCAGGGGTGGGGTGCGCAATTTCACGATTAACAGACAATTTCATAGTAGCCCAGGGTAAAAAAGATAGTTTTTTGGGCTGACTTTCTTTAACATTTCAAATAAAATTGTTGAGCTGTGTAGAAACTCATGGGAACCGACTCAAATATCAACTCCTAAAAGTTCTATTCGCCTGGATGTAATAGATATTTTCGTTTGATGCAAGTCCTAGGGGAGGGGTACAATAAATAGGGGACCTTTTTTCCAGTGGGTCTGATTCCACTGATATTCAAAAATGAGACAGACAACCCCCTTTTTCTCCGGTAACTGTCATTTCCTTGGCATTTAACTCAAATTCAAACCCAAAGAGGCCATAATAAGTTATTCAAATATTTATTTGAATAAACACAGAAAATATCGATTGGATCGAAACAATCAGTAGAGTAATAATCTCTGCAGAAAACTGAAGGTCATAATCGTAGATCGAGGATTTACTAAACTGTCAAAATGGGAAAGATTTGTACCATGCTTTAGCCTAAAATAAAACATGTGTATAAAACTCTCGTAGTTGAGAAACACAGAAGGCAATCTCTACTCTGCCTACCCTGTGAAATACTCAAAGTACGTCCCCATATTATGCCATTTCTTTCACTTACGTCCTTTACAGTGGTACAAAACCAAAAACAGAAGAAAAATAAGGTTGATTCAAGAATCGTTAGGCTGCTCGTAAATTTAGAATTTTTTTTCAATTTTGTTTCCCTTTTCGTACTACTACAATAGTTCAAACACT
The DNA here is from genome assembly GCF_049724085.1 of Artemia sp. Qi Xiang Cuo. Lineage (NCBI taxonomy): Eukaryota > Metazoa > Arthropoda > Branchiopoda > Anostraca > Artemiidae > Artemia > Artemia sp. Qi Xiang Cuo. The sequence continues at coordinate 47,551,725 of NC_142806.1, forward strand.
CGAAAAAACTGTTAAATAAAAATTTAGGTCAAATGTAGTTTTCATACCGATTAATAACGCTTGGCCTAATTTCCTAACAGTATTCAAACTTTGAAGACAAAATCACCAATAGGAACTGGAAAAGCCACACGTGTACTGAAGGTCTCTGGGTCCGAGACATTCCGTGCAAAGATACTGACTGCTCAGTGTAGCAATAGCTGGGGCCAGCCATGATTTAAAATGACAGTAGAAAGGGTGAATCTATGAAATTTATTTATTTGTTTTCTTCATTTTTATTTTTCTGTTTGGATTTTAGTCTTCAACTGGACATGATTTTTTAATACTTCAAAAAGAAAAAAATATTAGTTTTCCTAGCAGAGAGGCGGCATTTGTATTTCACAGAGCAGATTTTTTCCACTAAAAATAAATTCTACTTTGATGAAACTGAAGAGTTCAACGGCAGCAACAGAAGTTATATTTTTGATATTAGCAAGGCAAGTAAAAAAAAAAACAAAAAAAAACTGTATGAATGATATTTCTTCTGTAATTTCTTCCCCCTTTTTTTATAGAAAGGCTCACAGCGCAGTCAATAGTAGTTGTATGCCACTAATCTTGGCCGTTAGATTTACTACCGTACAGAACTATTAGAACTCCTCTTAATGCAGTTAAAATGACCTTCCGGGCACTGCTTCGAGCCTGTTCAACATGATAAAATAAAATACAATCTTTGCAATAAGCACTGACTTTGGAGATGAAAGTTTCTCCTTCGTAAGGAACTTACTTTATCCGTCTACTATCGTCTCCTAGCGCAGTTTCAACACGTGGTCGGACGAAGGACCAAGGGCCAAAATTCTTGTGCTCTTCTTGAACCCAAACCAACTCAGCATTACTGTATTTCTCACATTCCTCCTTTACAATGTCAAACGGGAACGGAGCAAGCTAAAGAAGAAAAACTTCAATAATCCCTCAAAATCTAATAATCTGTAATGAAAACTTACAACCTAATAACTACGTATAATAATAATGATGGAAAATTAAATTTGATTCATCAAGCCCTCTTACTCGCAAATTCGTCTGCAATGTAGGAAAAGTGACATCATTTATAATGTGAGAGACACACAGTTTTACACGATGAAAACACTTATTTTATTTAAAATTATTTCATAAAATTTATTTATTGATAAAATTTCTTCTCTTTTTATAAGATTTTATGGTAATTTAAACTGTTTTCGAGCTGCATCAGAATTTTCAGCCACACTTTCAAAAATAATGCGACAAACTAATGCCTAACCAATAGCCTCAAAGTTTTAAATAGAAAGAAGCATCTATCTAGAAAAAAAGAACACTGAAGAAATCAAAGTGCACACTGTAATCAATAAGTTAGCAATTTTACTACACTTTTTTGTACCAGAAATTGACTTTAATAAGCCACTATAATTCTTGTTCTTTATTAAAAAAAAAACAACAAAAAAACAACCAAGGAAAACAATCGGACAAAAGTTCTTGGGAGGGGGGGGTGGGGGGTACAACTACCCGTACTTCAAACCCTATTTCCATCGATTTCTTTTTTTCATTTAGGAGATAAATGAAGGGCTACGATTAGTTCTACTATCAGACAAATACTTCAGCAGCAACACTCAACTGGTGCATAATTTACTGATAAAATGTGTTACTCTGAACGATCGATAGATTTAATTTTATGTCTATCCTTTCTTACAAACTAAATTAGTTACGAGAACACAGCTTAATCATAAGACGGTCCAATTGTTACACGTCTTGTATTGAACGATTTGGGCTGAATTTTTTATAAGGGGCTCCTCAAGGCACTTTTTCGAGCTGCGTCAAATGGGCCAAAACAAAACAAAAAATCCTTTCCGCATGTATTATTTATTTAACCTGGCTCCAGAGAAATACCCCTTAAATTTGTTTATTCCTTCTTCGGAAAAAATGTTCCTAAATAAGTGTGGACGAGACAGTTTCCTTAAGTATTTCATTCAATTGCCAACTGCAATTAAATAACTAAGAGATTAAGTGGTGACTGAAATATTTAAGAACAAACCAACAAAGATAGATAGGGCCACTGAGAAATTTTATATACCAAGGCAGGTATTCCAGCTCAAAATTTCTTGATTTTTACAGTTACCCCCATACCTTTCTGTATTTCAGAAGATTGAAGCGTTTTTTTTCTTGTTGAATAAACTCATCCCCCTATACAAATGTGCTTCTCTCCGAGACAAAATTCCGTTCACCAGAACAAGGGGTATCCCTACAAAAACAAGATCTTCTCAACCAGTTTTTTTAACACTAAAAAACAGTGCTATACAATTTTTCCTTACACAGCTAATAAACAAAGAAAAACGAACCTGCTCAATCCGGCAGATGGCAACATCATTTTCTAGTCTTTTTTCTTCACGAGCTTTTCTCAGATCATAGTAAACCTTTCCTGAGCAAAGTAACAGGCGCTTCACATTTTCCGGGGATTGACAGGCAACTCCCTTTTCCTGTATAGCCCTTAGATAAATAGCACATTAACAGAAAGTAAAACCAAAAGAGTTCAATATTAATTACCAAGGTTAGTAAATTGAATAAAGGCATATGACATCACTTGCTTCAAAATCAAGTAACCAAACCAAAAAAAAACCCTCCATGTCTTTCTGTGCAAACTTTTAGTTACTAATAATTAATTGCAGAATTAAAAGCCCAAATAACGGCAAAAAATATTCATGGCTAAGATTCCCGGGACTTATGATTTACCCCCCCCCCTCAAAAAAACGAAAGAAAGGCAAGTACAATAAGTTACACAGTAGAGGTTACATTCGTTTAAACAGGCAAGAATTAAATCTTTGGAAATTTTTGGAAAATATAAATAAAAAATCATGATTTTAGTGGGGAGGGAAACTTCACTGTGTATGTGCCAGCACTGTGCCATATGTTGCCACATAAGTCGCATAGAGCTTATTACAAACCGGATCCCCATAATGAGCACTTTGCAGGGGATTTTTACATAAAAACAAACTTTTCAGAAGGCAAAATGAAGATCTAAACGGTTTATTTTTTTTTTTTTTTAAATGGGTTTTGCTGACAAAACAAACGATTGAAACGTAACTGTATACTATTTATAAGGAAATTCCCTAAAAAAAGAAAAAAGGCGAGTGCGATAACTTAATATGAGAAACTGTTGAGGGAGAAGAGGTTCATGTCTACGTGCCAGAATCATGCTATATTTTGCCATGCAAAACCGCATAGAGCTTATTACAAATCGGATGCCACTATTAGAACTATTCTTGCAGCCAATTTTTATATAAAACGAATATTTCAGAAGACAAAACGAATATCTCCACGTTTTAAGTTTTTTTTTCTTTCTTGATTTTGGTGTAAAAGAATACGATTGAAACATAATTGTGTACTATTTTCACAGAAATTCCCTAAAAATCAGAAGTTCAGATTAACCCAGCATTATAAACACTTTCGGCAACAGAATAACACCATTTTCACTAGAAGCCGATATTTTGCTTAAAAACACATTCTCCGTACTCAAACACAGTAACAAACAAAACAAAGCCCAACAGTTTCTGCACCACACAGTTCTTATAATCAAGAAGACTAATGTGTCTTTTTTGTCTATTTTTTTCTATTATAAATAATAAAATACACAGAAACACCATATAGTAGTATGAGAATAATGCTCTACCGCTCGTGGTACAAGTGTTATGGGTATTCTTAACACTTATTTCTTCAAACTGGTGGATATGGCTGTTTACCTTCATAACGTATTTCAATTATCCCCACGTATTATTCATTATACCCGTTACTAAATATCCAGCACAATGCGTTGCCGTTTAATTTATACAATAATGATGTGGGACATTTATATCAGCTTTTTTTTAGAGTTTCTAAAGAGTTTGTCGCTCTTTTTCTCAACAGCTAGGAATAAAGAGGTCCCCATAGCAATTACCCTTAGAAATAGCAACATCAATTTTCCATTCCCTTAAATTGGTATTTTAGGACAAAATTGTTCCCTCTTGAAGGGAACAAATGGTAGAGGGACTTAGCTACGAGCTAGGCCACCCACTCCAAACCAGTTTGATTAGGCTACTGCACAGCAGCGTCAGTAAGTCCAAACCTAAAGAGCCTAAGATAAGATTCCGTTGAGAGACTACAATGATATTCATAAACACATCTGTGTCTATGATTTTGCTTTAGAAAGGGGGTAAGGCAAATTTGTTGAAGAGGGGGTCCTAGCCATTAGCCTATAAAAATTCAAAAAATAAGTTAAAAGTTAGATATATTTAGAGCAGATTTGAATGAGTAAGTTTACCTCTGGAACTCGGTCCCTTCAAGCATTTCGTCAAATGACGATTTTGCATCTGGATGTCTTAACAACGATTTCGGTGTCATAACAACTAAAGGCTTTCTGAAAGGCAGCGCAATCTGACGCCTTAAAGCGTGAAAATAGTTAGCAGGCGTTGTGCAATTTATAACCTACAAAAACATTAAACATTGTTAGGTACGAAGATAACCAAAAAAGAAAGAAAAATAGAAACAAAATTTTACTAAAAAAATCTATGCCACATTATCGTCTTTGGTTGGAATTACAGAAAGCGGAAAGGTTAACAGCAATTTCGTTTGAATTTGAGATGCAAAAATGTGTGTGTGTGTGTGTGAGAAAGAAAGAGAGAGAGAAGAAAGAGAGAGAGAGAAAGAGAGAGAGAGATAGATAGAGAGAGAGAGAGAGAGAGAGAGAGAGAGAGAGAGAAAAAGAGAGAGCGAGAGAGAGAGAACTATCTTGATGTATTTTCTTACTAATTATTTAATTATTTCCCAAAGAGTAAGGGGCGCAAAATTATATTTAAAAAAGGAATATGGCGACAAAAAAGTCAAGTTCTGCATTAAGTATTCCCTGATGCAATGCACCATGTTTAGGACAGAAAACAAAAATAAAAGATGATAATTCAAACAAAGTGTTCAGGTTAGGTGAAGAGAAAGAATACATTTTGAGAATGTACTAAACCATGATAAGGCTGTTGTAAATGATTAGAAAATATTGAAAATTTTCTCGGCAAAGTAAATGAAGCCTTGTTTTACGAGGAGGAGTTAGAGACAGTAGTAAAAGGATTGAAAAATAATGTCCTCAAGTGCTAATATCATATCAAATGACTTTCTGATATGTGGTGTTTACGAAGGGAGATAAAACACCGATAATTATAAATGTAATTTTTAATTCCCATTTCATACCTAGATTAACAATTGCGAAGCATCTGAATCATCACGTCTCCTTAGTCTTCAGCTTTATAGATTATAAACAGGCGCGTGATTCATCTGATAGAAAAGGTTCAACTGAGGTCCTATTCTTGGATGTTAAACCAGCGAAATGGACAAAAATCATTAATGCAAGGTATGAGAATAATATTGCTGCAGTCAAAGTAGGATGCGAGATTAGTAGTTTTAATGGGCGAGGAATCAGGGGTTAAGCAGGCTTGTGTCCTATCCCTGTTATTATGGATTATTTTGACAGTGATTATTTTGAATTATTTGTGACGATATATTTCAGCAGTTTATATATGCTCTTCAAGTGTTTTAAAAGAACAATTAAATACTTACAATCATGTTAATATCGTGTAATTGACGGATCGCAAATTCACTTGTCAACGGAGGGAAGTAAGATTCATCTTCGGAGCACAGTTGAAGGAATCTTTCTGGATGGGCACTGGAGTGCTCAGGACCCTAAAAGAGAAAACTGAAATTAAATTAAATTAAAAACTGAATTAAATTAAATTATCAATTCATTAACGACACCTCTCGACCCCAAAAAACCTTGCGTCAGCCCTGCAGCAGTCGGGCCGAACCCTGGGTCATGTATCTCCAGGCAAAGATCAACTCATGGGCCCAGGCCAGGACAACAACAGACGTTAACAATCCCTCCCAAAGTTAAGATAAAATTCGCAGAACGGGTCATTCTAATAAATATATAGAACTGGTTGTATATTATGAACTTAAAATTTCAGAAATTAATATTGTTCCCGGTGGAGGTTGTTATAATCTTATATATTTTTTACACTTAAAAGTAATTGTATCGATCTAATACTTGATGAATCCAGCAGAAACCTTCACCACTGATGCTTGTGCCAGATGGATTATACACAAGAAGTAGTTCACATAGCTGTCAACACCCATGAAGGACAGCACAGTACAGTGCAAAAAGATGTTAATTTGAACGGAATTAAAAACTAGAACAGCTTATCAATCTATTGATATAATTTCGTTTTTAAATCATTTTACTTTCCCTTAGACAGATTAAGATGTATACGGTACCCTTTTCTGGAAATATGCTAAATACATATGGCATTAATGACAGTTTTGCAGGCGAGATTCCGGTGAGAATATCACACCCTTAAATAACGTAAATGGTGGTGATGAGGCCTGTAAAACATAAACTCCCAGCCCTATTTGAAAAAAAAAAGAATCAGAAACTTTTTATTACACATTATGCCAACCGATCGAGGGTGCAAGTTTAAGGAGGTAATCTCAGTTTGACAAACAATGTCATATAATAGCATTACAAGGATGAAACTCTTCAATTTCGCTCCAAGGTGCGATTCAAGGTTTAAGGTAATACCTTTTATAAGTTCCACAACACATTTATGAACATAGAGCCTTGAAACCAATATTAGAATGATGAAAGCCGCGGTAGTGATGATGGTGAGGTATGACTGAAACCTGGCTTATCCAAAGGTAGAGGAAGATAAAATAAAAGAGTTATCAAAAGGAATTGTCTGAGGAAAGTATGAGTCGACGAGTGGATATGATCACATATCTAATAATAAGCTATAAGAAAAATGTGGCTCAATCTCACTTTCAACGGCTATAGGGAAAGATAGGTTAAAGATGGCTCGGCCACGTTTTACGGATGTCAGATTGCAAAGACTGTGCTTTTTGGCCACCAATTAAGGGGCTAACGAAAAGCAAGTCACCCCCGAACAAAAAAACCTGCGCAGCTGTGTTGGCCTCAGGCGGCTTGGTGCTCCAATGAGTTGTCAGTAGCGGTAGTGTAGATATAATACCTGGAATAATTAAAACTTGAGTCTATATTTGAATTTGTATTTAGAGTTAATAACAATATCTTTACAATAAGCTTTAAGCTAACACGAATATGTCAATATTGGAAGCAAAAATGAATCAAATAATGCAAGGACCTACAAAAAATATATTAAAAAAAAAAAATTAAAATGACAATTACTTTTTTATGGTCAAAACAATAAGATTCATGGAAAATTCCATAAAGTAAAAGCAATGGTTAAAATTACGACGTGAAATTCTCTTGGAATAGAGTCTACATGCATTTTCTTTAGTTCGTCTAGCATGGCCTGTTGCCAAGATATCGTAGTAGGAAGAAAGAATGGGCTGGTTAAAGATGGACTGTAGGCATTTTGACCCACTTTTACATCGTCTTATTTCTAAGTAAGTCAAATGAAGCTGATTTAGCACATTTTCATATCAAGTAAAGGACTAAATATCAATATCAAGCAACCAAATCAATCAAATCAATCTCTCTGTTGCCAAAATCTAATTCTCCTGAAGTAAAACTCAACTGGGATTCTTTCTAGTTAGTTTAGAATTATATTTAAGCTAAGTTGTCTTGGTACGGAGGGAATATATGACGATAAAATTCGGAATCTAGGTATTTCAATTTGAGGTCCATGGTAAGTTTATGTCGTCTTATTCCCAAGGAGGTCAGATGCAGCTTATTTAGAAAATCTTAATAAACATAAAGGAAGAACTTAGAAGAATATTTGTAAGATAAAAAAGAGAGAGGAAAGATATATATATATCCCGGAACTCGGCACGTGGCAGGCTTCTATATATTCATCCTCATTGTCGCTTGTCTTCTAACCGCAGACAATGTAAGACAATTTGTTGTCTTTCCATACTGCGGTCTTTTCAAAGATGTTTGATTATTAAAGCAAGCCCGATTTCTAACAATGATATCTGCTAAGCTTCAAACTTTTTTTTTAAGGTTTTTGAATTGTTGTAAATAATCCCTCGTTAAAATATAAACAAATATTTTTCCAATTATCAGTTTTCTACTCTTTACGCAATTTAATGTCTTTTCGTACTGCAGTCTGTTCAAAATATTTGATTATTGAAGCTAGTCTACATTCTAACAGCGATATGTACTAAGCTTCTAACTTTTGGTTTTCTTTTTTAAGGTTTTTGAATCTTTGTAATCCCTTGTCAAAATATCGAATCATCATTTGTAATAATTGAAAATTTTCGTTTTTTGAGCCTTCCTACTGACATTATATAACTGGTTGCGTTTAAAAAGGTTTTCTTTTTTAAGGTCTTGAATTGTTGTAATCCCTTGCTGAAACATTTAAAAGTATTTCTGCCATTAACAGTTTTTTGCTCTTTAAGAAATTAAACGTCTTTTCATACTGCTGTCTGTTCAAAAGTATCTGATTATTGAAGCTATTCCGATTTCTCATGACGATATGCACTAAGCTTGAAACTTTTGGTTTTCATTTTTAGTGCTTTGAATTGTTGTAATTCTTGTCAAAATATCGAATCATCATTTGTAAGAATTGCAAATTTTCATTTTTTGGGCCTTCCTACTAACATTATATAACTGGTTGCGTTCAAACTTGTAAGCTTAATCACGTAGCGAGTGGATTTATCTAAGAAAAAAAAAACTAATTTTAAAATCTTCAGGTATTTTTCGAGTTTGAATTATAACATTGAAATTATTGCTCGGGCACTTTTGCAGTTTACACAATAATTTTAGATTCTGAACTGAACTTGAAAATTTTTTCAACTTTTTTTTTCATGTCTTAAAAAAGACATTGCTTATACTTATAAGAAGGAAGATCGGTAATGATGTTTTTCTAACAACGATATCCACTAAGTTTCAAACTTTTGGTTTTCTTATTTAAGGTTTTTGAATTGTTGTATCCCTTGTTAAAATATATACAAACATTTTTACAATTACAAGTTTTCTGCTCTTTCCGCAGTTTAATGTCTTTCTTACTGAGGCTATTCAAAGATATTTGATTATTACCGCAAGTTTGATTTCTAACAGCAATTTCTACTAAGCTTCAAACTTTTTGTTTTGTTTAATTACAAAACTATCAGGCATTTTTCTAGTTTGAATAAAACATTAAAATTATTACTTAGGCACCATAAATATTTTTGCAGTTTACATAATAACCTTAGCAATTCTGAATTGAACTTAAATTTTTTCAAACTTTTTTCATGTCTTAAAGACAATGCTTATACTTATAAGAAAGGAAAACGGTAATAATGTTTTTCTAGCAACGATTTCTACTAACCTTCAAAATTTTGATTTTCTTCTTCAAGGTTTTTGAATTGTTGAAATCCCTTTTTAAAATATATACAAATATTTTTGCAATTATCAGTCTTTTTGCTATTTAAGTAATTTATTATAAACTTCTCCATACACGAAAATCTTCAATTTTTCCACATAAGTGCGACAAATGTGACAACGTCATTTCAATACTCATGTATATAAAAATCACGTCACTCACATATCTTTTTTTTCCAAATTTAAGGCTCTAAACGAATTTTCTCAAGCTTCTGACCTATAAAGATCGTTTTTTAGGCCAGAATATATCTGAATGCCAATTTTCCCGAAAAAATAAAGAGCCGTTTTCGAGAAAAAATACATATTTACATACATACACAATTATTGCTCGTTTATAAAGATAGTATATATATCACAGTTCATATAATTATCCAGCAAGTTTACCGCAGATGATTTCTGGCTCTTCATTCTCGGTGCGAACAAAAAGCTCCTCCCACTTATTTCTGCACTTATTGTCCACTTATTGGTGAGCCGGCCAAGTGGTTTTGTCAGTACTTGTTCCGTAGGTGATTATTCTTTGTCTACCCGTGAAAAGATATAATGCCGCTTATGTTTATACCGGTTTATACATTCTCTGGAGCAATCGCCCCTCGGTCCGGGTTTTTATAATGGGTGAGATAGGGAAAGATCATACTGCTAATTATATAAACTGTGTAATTATATAAACTAAGTATATATATATATATATATATATATATATATATATATATATATATATATATATATATATATATATATATATATATAGAGAAACATAACCTACCATTCCTTCCATGCCATGGGGAAGCAAAAGGACAATGCCAGATTGTCTAACCCATTTGGATTGACCGGACGCAATAAACTGGTCAATGATAGTCTGAGCAGTATTGTGAAAGTCCCCAAATTGAGCCTCCCAGCAAACCAGAGCATTTGGGTTTGTCATTGAATAGCCAAGCTCAAAGCCTAGAAAACAGCCAAGTTCAATAACATTATATCTCCAATAGTAAAATAACTCTAACAAATTCTCAGTAACAGTTTACTCTTAATACAGTAGAAAACACCATATTTATTCTGGTGGTATTCCCATGACAATATGGTCATGATATACTCAGGGAATTAATAGTGTCATGAATTAATAAACAAAACATGTTTTAAAAGATGCCAATCTCTCTAAAAAAAAAATAAAAAAAAATTCTTGTAGATGTACATTCGAATGTTATTAGGTGAAGTGTTCACATAATCCTAAAAAATGAAGGTGCTAAACTGTGCAAATACTTATAAAGTACGAAAAAAGCAATCCCATAAGCTTCGCAGTAAAATAGACCTAGTCATCTAGAAATACCGTATGGGAAAATAGTCTCAGAGGAGGAAGAAGGGTGTAACCCTTGCCTTGGATGTAATGATAGACCGGGAGCTGTAGAGACAACCTTCACTGGCCAATAAAGTCGCTTGATAAACAAGAAGTTAGAACAGATACAGGAATTGCATGATCGTGTTTTTGCGACTTAATTTCCGTTCAGATGGTCTAAGCCTCCAAGAAAAGACTTTTGAGCATAGGGTCGATTAACAACTGGCAATATTCAGCTAAAAAAGCATCTTGGATAAATTTGAAGAGCTGATAATATTCAGAACGAAATCTTTGCATTTTATATTAAGAAAAAAAAGGCTGAGTAGCGCATTGCGAGCCATTTGGAAAACTATTTCGAGCTAAGAAGATTAATACACAGTCCCAAATCTAATTGGTTCTTATTTTTTTTTCATTTGTCTCTGATCACAAGCAACAACAACCACTCGAAGGATATAACAAAACTGCTCACTCTTGGAAGTTTCAGTCTCCAAATCCAATGGCGTAGCAGGGACCTTTCTCTATGGCTCAAGGCACGATTTTTCGATACCTTGGTCATCACTATCTCAATCAACTCACGTAAAACCTGGATACTGAAGGTGGATGACTAGTGTTGACTCGCAACATCTGTTTTAAATGCCTACATCGAATCTCCAGAATCGACTGCCTTGATAGAATCTCTAATTTGGAACTCCTCGAGCACCTAAAAATCCGACAAACAATTTCCACGACGATCCAGCTCCACCAAAGTTGATGGCTCAGTCACTTCCAACACACGAGTCAGTCCCGCCTCCCGAAAATCATCGTCGAAGGCTGTATCCAAGGTTCTTGTCCTCGTATAAAGAAAGAAAAACGAGCAAAAATGGGGTTTTTATAGGCCAAATGAAGATACTGAAAAAACAAAGCGAATATTTCGAGAGGACAAACGCCTCTCTTCTTCAGCACGAATGTGATGTCAGGCCAATGTGGTTTAAGAAATTATCTTGTCCTCGTGGTCGCCCCCCAAAGAGGTGGAAGAGTAGTTCGCACCTCACTAACTCTCGGACCTTCTTCATTTAGCAGAGGACCAAGACGCATACAAAGGACACATCCATGCCATTGCGAAGAAAGAAGCCCCTAACTGACCTTCAAGGACGGAACTTAAGTCAATAATTAAAGTGTCGAAAATTCGTTTTAATCTAAGGAACCAGCAGGGTTGTTTTATTTCATTTTATTTATTCATAATAATCCTGACTTAGATCCATTCTTAGCGCAACATCAATTTAACAAAACGACACTATATCGTCTTTCAAAAAGGTTTTTCAACTTATGTCAAATAATTCAAAATAAAAATTTGGTCATTTTGTAAGCTTATTAAATAATTATCGTGCATAATACTCTTTCCACAATTAGAACACTTTATTAATGACTTAGAAAGAGTATTGATATTTATGAGTAATTCATTTCAAATTGAGGGACAGATCTAAAAGCCTTTTATAAGAGAAAATACATATACCGTACATGTTAACATTCCCAAATATGCTGCCACCATAGCACTGAAACAAAAGTTAAATCCAGTGGAATACAAGGTCCCATGACTTTCCATAAATAAAAATACATATATTAATCGCCCTGATGTTTCCAAATATGCTGACATTCCTACATTGAAGGAATAAGTTAAATATGGTGGTATGCAAGGTCCCATGGCAGCAGTAATAAAACATTTCTTAAGTACTTCAAAATATCAAAATTAGCTAATCAACAAGATATATATCGTGCTATAGATAAAAAGAGGTCCAGGCCCAAGGGCGATGGGCTTCAAAAGACACACAAAAAGAGCACTTTAGGACCCTATTTTTCCATTGGTTTCGGGGAAGTCCGCTACGGCAATCTTAGGTGAAGATGAGAGGGGTGGACAGAGGGACTACTATCGGTATACATGAGCTATAGCAGAGTTCTATTTAAAATTTAGGGGGAAACAGAACAGCCTTCCATAAGTTTAAATACGCATATCGACCATTGTAACGCTTCTAAACATACTGAAATACTCATTTTAAAAGATCAAATAAAATCCAGAAATACGCAAGGTCTGATGACTTTTCTTCAGTAAAAAAAAAACAAAAAAAAACGTAAACCAATCATTTTGAAATTTTCAAGCGTGCTGAAACCCCTATATTAAAAGAATAAGCAGAATCCCGTGGACAGCAAGGTCTAATGGCAGTAATAATGAAAAATTGCCCGAATATGTCGAAATATTTGAGACAGTACTTACCAAGGACAGCAAATTCAGAGAGGGAACTGTTACAAACGGTGTATGGTGCTTGATCTGGATACAAATTACAAAGTGGGTTCCAAATTGACTTGTCTACTGTCTGATGGTGGAGAATGTGGTGTCGGTGACTGAAATGATTTCATTACGTCAAAATACGAATACCCTTACATGATGAAACTATAAAACATGGTAGTTGAATTCCCTTACATGAGGAAACTATAAAACATGGTAGTTGAATGAATTCAAATTTACATGAATACCCTTATTTACAACATATACCCTTATTTACATGAATACCCAAATTTACAACGAATACCCTTACATGATGAAACTATAAAACATGGTAGTTGAATTCCCTAACATAATGAAACTATAAAACCTGGTAGTTGAATGAATTCAAATTTACATGAATACCCTTATTTACAACATATACCCTTATTTACATGAATACCCAAATTTACAACAAATACCCTTACATGATGAAACTATAAAACATGGTAGTTGAATTCAAATTTATTGGAGTTATTAGCTACCGAAATTAAGTCAGGATTATTTTCATCTTGGCAAATCTATGACTAGTTCTCGCAACCCTGTACATACCTCGTTTTTGGTGCATCTTAAAGTCAGAACGAAAGTGGCTTACGATGGCCTTTTTTTTTCTTGCGGTCAGGAAGAGTCTAGTCAAATGTCGTTGTTAGGGACTGGCCAATCCTTAAATCTAATTTCATAAATATAAAAAAACACACACAAACACACAAAGGGCACTATAAAAAAAGCTCAGGTCAAAATACGTATCTGAATAAAAAAAAAAAAAAAAAAAAAAAAAAAAAATTGTACAAGAAAAATGAAGCCCTAAAGGCAAAATTTTATCACGAGATTATTTTTTTTCTTTTTTTTTTAGTTAAATGCGAAATTCACGTACAAATGATATACAAGTACCGGAATCTATAAATCAAAACCGAAATTAACTAATCAATAAATAGAAAGCATTGTTTTAACGTCAAAAGAAGATATTTTGGTACAAGAAAAGGTCTTGAGTTACAAAATAAGTCGTCTTGAACAAATGCTATACAAGATATACAAGTGATATACAAGTACAAATGATACTAAGTAATTGAAAAATTAAGCACAATAGGCCGCTTTGTATCCTCTCTGTTGAAAATTTTGAAGATTCATGATCTTAGGATCACCTTTAAATGATCTTATCTTGCGTCTACGGTCCTAGCAGGTTTTCTATATACGATAATACAAACAAACCAGGCTTTATCGTATGAGAATCGATAAATAAAATGAATTTTAGCTATGTTTGGCCTATTGACATTATTTTGAATTAGTTAATAAGAATTGTTGAATTATGGTTTAACCCTACTTAGTTATAGTAGCTTATCATAAATACGTCGTTATGTATGATAAGTTATTAAAACTCATTGCTCTTTACGCTGAAGTTCAACATGACATTCAGAAGGTACTGACCTGTTGTTTTCAAAGACAATGTTAATTAGAAACTAGTTCTTTTGGTCTGATTTAGAACCCAATATTTAAAATTACATGCGTTTAAATGATTAAATTTATTCTTCGGGCAGAGTACTAAAAAAAAAAAAAAAAAAAAAAAAAATGTCTTTCTTCGTTAAAACACAAGTTTACCGTAAATAACAGGAGAAGCTTTGGGGAGGGGTGGGGGTGGGAATTACTCTAGTTAATACAATATTTATCAACATGTTTATGCATAGTCGTTTCAGGAGCGAAATGATGGAAATTTACTCCTTTAGCAATTTCTACTTTGTCAGATATATGCTTCCGAATTCATTTTTCATTGCATTTTCCTTTGTTTTCGATAGCTACCCGACATAAACTAATTCAGTTATATATTTTCAAAACGCGCAGAAACTTCGCCCACTTAGTCATTTTGGAAAACAAAGCAACTAATTAAACGGTTTGTAAGTTTAGTATCCTCTTTAAGTTTCAATCTAATCCTCAACTGCCCTGTTTGTATTCAATTTACCAATAACGAGACTCTTTAGCTGAACATTATTTCAAGGCATGATTTGGGACAGAAAAAAACCTCAATTTTGGTCAAAAATACTCATAAATTCTATACTACTATCAAATTCTATACTTTTACTGAAACATGGTTAATGAATAATAATTCTGGACTATTGGATATTTCAAATTATAATATGTATGTTAAGAACCGTACTCACCATCAGCATGGAGGACTTGCCCTGTATATTAGAACTGATTTGAATGTGAAGGTTAGGGATGATTTGTCTGTTAATAAAGAGATGATTTTTGAGTGTTTTGTTACGGAGGTTGATAAGAATGGTGACCCATTTTTTATTGCTGTTTGTTACCGCCCCCTTCAGCTAGTGTAGATTGTTTTTTAGAATTATTAGAGCAACAAATGGACCTTCTAACTCGTAAGAACATGCCGCGTTTTGTGTGTGGAGATTTTAACATTGATTTGAAATTGTTAGCATCCAATTTAAAAGCCCGGAATTTTTTGAATTTAATGTTAGGTTATGGGATGCATCCTGCTGTAAATATTTGTACTAGAGTGACGGAGTCATCTTCATCTCTAATTGATAATGTATTTTTGAATGTTCCCCATGATTCGTCGAGTGTTGTGTTAAATGATATTTCGGATCACTTTGGTTTGGCTATATTAGTTCCGGGTATATTTAAGAATATTAATATTAATTGTGGTGCTCGTCCTAAGCCTAAGAAATTATTAGTTGATTCAAATACTATTTCAAGATTTAAGCTTAGGATAGAACAGTTAGACTTTAAATTTTTACAAGAGGAATTAGATTTAAATTTGAAGTTTGACCTTTGGTATGGTAAGATTAAGGATACGTTTTTGGAATGTTGTGAAGTGTCAGGAATACAGAAGAGAAGGGTGTCTCCGAATAAACCTTGGATTACGAAGAGTTTGTTACAGTCAATTAATAGAAGACGTTTTTTATATAAGTTGTCAACAAGGAGCAATGATCCTCATGACAATGTAATATATAGAGTTTATAATAGTAGGTTAAATGCTGCACTCCGACTGGCTAAGGTAGAATATTATAAGGTTAAATTTAAAAAACTTGAGGGTAACCCGAGTAAGACTTGGACATTGATTAAGTCGGTGACTTGCCCTGGTAGCGTCTTGATCCGCCCAGATAATATAGGAATGAATAATAATGTTGCAGATGAGATGTGTAATCACTTCGCTACTATTGGGCAGCGTGTGTCATCATCGGTGCCAGTATTTGATCAAGATGGAGATTTTCGGCAATTCCTACCTGAAGATTGTGATGTGTCTGCGTACCTTAAGTCTGTAACTATTGATGCATTATTTGATATTACAAATAATAATGAAAAATGGTGCATCAGGAGGCGATTTTATTTTGTCGAAGGTTTTGAAGTCGATTTTACCTGTTATATCTAGTCATTTTTTAGGACTGATAAATAATTGTTTAAAAGCTGGAATATTTCCCGATTGTCTAAAGTGCGCGAATATTATCCCGATATTTAAAGGAGGGGATAAGAATTGTTTTAGTGATTATAGACCGATTTCTTTACTGCCATTTATTTCTAGAGTGTTTGAAAAGTTGATTCATAGTAGGATCGTAAGTTTTTTCGAGAAAAGACAATTTTTTAGTTCTAGTCAGTTCGGGTTTAGGAGTCATCATTCTACAGAGCATGGAGTTTTATTTTTAACAACTTTTATTAATGATGCTTTAGACAAGGGTCTGAAGATAGCTTCGATATTTTTGGATATTACTAAAGCATTTGACTGTGTTGATCATGATGTACTAGTTCAAAAGCTATATAGTAGTGGTATACGTGGTGATTTTTTTAATGAGATAGTTAGTTTTCTTAGTGGAAGGACTCAGTGTGTCGTGATGGATGGAGTTATATCTAAAATTGAATATATTTCGAATGGAGTACCCCAGGGTTCCGTTTTGGGCCCTTTGTTGTTTTTTGTTTATATTAATGACCTTTGTAGAGCTTCAAGTAATGTGTCTTGTTCTTTCGACCTTGATACTCACGGTACTAAAGGAATTCTGCCATCTTTTGCTGATGATGCCCATTTCACTGTAGCTGCTAGAACTGAAAATGAGCTGATGGCTATATTGAAACAAGGTATTTCTTCAATTGAAAAGTGGATGCGAGTAAATAAATTGAAACTGAAGCACAATAAGTCGAATTTTTTGATTTATGGTAGAGTTACTGGACATTATCCATGGATTAATAGTATAGAAGTAGGGCACCATACTATTGTAAGATCTACTAGTACTAGATACCTTGGTGTTATAATTGATGAAAGCCTTAGTTTTAAAGACCATATTGCATCTGTTAACAGCAAATTGTCTCGTAATATTGGTATCATGCGTAAACTTAGGTATCTTTTTCCGTGTGAAATTCTGAGAATGTTGTATTTTTCTATGGTTCACCCATATCTCATTTACTGTTGTATGGTTTGGTCGAAAACATTCGTAACTCACCTCCATCCGCTCTGCGTAACACAGAATATGGCAATTAGAGTTCTTTATGGTAATCAAATTGACCTACCTGTATCGGTGAGGCATCTTTACCGCGAGTATAAAATTCTACCGTTAGCAGGAATATGTGTATTCTATAATGCTCTGTTTATGTTTAAATATTTAGCTTCGGAGTTACCATCATGTTTTTCAGGAATGTTTAGTCTTGCGTCTACTATTCACGTTCATTTGACACGATCTTCTCAGTTGGTGCGAAGACCAGCTATAGTCACGTCTAGGTCTAGGTTTTCAATTCGCTATGCTGTTCCTTTAGTTTGGGAGAGTTTGCCAGAGGATTTGAGGAATGTTGGGGGTTTGCAGGATTTTCGTAAGTCGCTAAAGAACCATTGTTTTGATGTGTATATTTTGAATGGATTATTCCACGCCACTTAAGTTTTGTTTTTGAGGAGGGTTTAGTTGCAGCTGAATATGATTATAATTATTATATTTTTGTTGGATATTGTTTGGAGGTTTGGAGGTTCGTTGGTTCTCGGGTCCGGTAAGTTGAGCTCTAATTATGTTTTTTTTTTTTTTTTTTTTTTTTTTTTTTTTTTTTTTTTTTTTTTTTCCTTTTTTTTCTCTCTTTTTTTTTGGTTTCTTGGTTTTTTTTTATTTATTAGGAGGGTTTTCTCCCGCACAAGCATTGCTTCTGGGAATCGATGGTGTATATATATTTTTTTTTAAATAAACCTATTGTTACTTACTTAATCAAATAAAAGAAAGAAAGAAGTTAAATTTAAAACATATAATTAAACTAAACATAAGAGGAGTGGCCGTCCCCTAAAACCCCCGGTTAAGAATGGTCATAATGCTTCAAGAGTGAAAGTGTGTCCTTGGTTTACAAAGTAAAACTTTTATTTCAAATTCTCGTATTTTAAAAAGCAAAGCAAAAAAAAAAAAAAAAAAAAAAAAAAAAAAAAAAAAAACTGCTAATACCAACTGGCTATAATCAAATTTTCCATTTCCATGGAAACATAGAAATTTGGTCGTCCCAAAAATTTAAGGAAAATAGGAACATTTCAGGTGGGCGCAAAGAGGGAGGCTTTGAATGGATTGGGAGTAGTACTAGTAGTTTTAAGTTCCAGGGCACCTTCCTCACCCAAAGAGAGATACATTTACCTTTCCCTTAAAAATCAGTGTGCAGCTATGTAATACTGCACATAAATGAATGCATTTCCAAAGAATCAACACATTCAAATTAACTATTGTCGATAAAAATCCGTTAACTCATATCGACGATCTATGTTTGGGGCACGGACGCAATGCGAAGCCCTGTAGCTGTATGTTCTCAAAAACTGGGAGGTTGTATACAATGATTTTGATAGTTTTAACTCATAAGCATCCCATAATTTTCAGCCGTTACTGTTTTGGCCCTGTATAGGCCAAATTATGGTTTCGGGTACAAAATGAACGAAAATTGAACCTTACTGTGCTACGATCTCTTTTGCCTCTTAAGAACGACCATAAAACTTAAAATTTACACTTAAATGAGCCCTCTATCAATAATCTATGGCCACTGGCTCGATGAAAAAAAAACAAACACACACACAAGTAAATCCCTGGACAAATACCATTCTAAGACAAATACCAAGTTTAACATTTCTGCAGATAGGGAGACTATGGTCTAGGGTTATCAGACATGTTCAACTTACTTACGCAATTTTCATCAAGATCACAGCACTTTTTGGTGGTGTCTTTATCCCCTACCCCTTTTCAAAATCATGTACATTTGTTTATTCGAATAATTTTTCATAGGTAAATATAAAAGTAGAATTGTTTACATTCTACTTACAAGCATTTGGATCGATACAGATTTTATCTACATTTAAAAGCCATATTGAACCAATACAGATTTTATACAACAAAGCCCTAAGAATCCGGAAACGTTTTATTCCGTCACATATTCCACTTACAAATAAGTCTTGTACAGTATCTTTATATACTTATCTAGATATATTTTCAGTTTCTCAACAACTTACTTTTGGAGCAGGCCTTTTCAAATTTAATTATGACATTAAGAAATTACCGCTATATTACCTCAATCAAAGTTTATTCTCCCAATCACAAGATTTACATAATTACAACACTCGACAAAAAAAGAGTATCTACATTGCCAAGTATAGTATTGAGAGATCTAAATTTGCTCTGTTCGTGTCGATAGCCCGGTGCTGGGATGCTCACAAGGATCTTATTGATAAATTTACTTCTATCCAATTAATAAAAAGGAATCTTAAATCTCGTCTAGTTCAAAATTATCTTAAATTTTGCATCTATTTAATAATATGACGTTATTTGTGTGCTTTGTTGCTCTGGTTGAATGTGGACCTCTCGGCTATCTTCTAGTATTAATTTATATTTAATAATATTGAAATTTTTAATGTTTTTTTATGAATCGTAGGCTAGCTGCTACTTTCATATTATTGTTGCGCTATTGTATCTTTGTAGTAGTGTTATTTGTTATTTTATCGTTGTCTATGCCTATAGTTTCGAGCTTGTCTCACCATGGGCCAGTGTCAAATATATACATATATATGTGAATATTAAAATGATTGAGCTTGAACTTGAACTACATATTTGTAATCAGTAAAATCAGCAAATTTATCTGATATTTATATTGCTATGAGAATTCTATTCTAAAGGTTTAGCTAACTAAAGACAAGGGTTATAGCCCCCCCCCCTCTATTCGCTCATCCATCACATCATAATACCTATAAAAAAACTGCAAGATTAAAGTTCAGTTTACATGCCAACTGTATTTCACTAAGAAGTAACACATTTCAGAATATTTTTACACAAGGACATTACCATCGTTTGCTAGTTAAATGTACACGTCCAAAAATTTTCAATGAGGAAGATTTTTATCTGATTTTCCTCAAAATTTATTTCGCTTCTCTTTTTCTGTTGCTCTACATTGCATTGTTGTTGAACATTGAATAATTAGACAGAGAAAATTAGCAACAACGACCTAAACCAAGTTCATTTAAACAGACCTAAAGCGGAGAGAAACAAATGCGTTTTAAAAACGTACATACTATAAGTTTTTACAAACATTTAAAAAAGACTCAGATTGTTTTAAACACCACACTCTCAACCCACTGAGAGTGAGCTCACCTCACTCTCTGCCTTCTACATCCCACGTGAAGATTTTGAAATATGGCTTCTATGTAAATTCTATAGGATAAATAAGCAAAATGCTTAGAAATAATAAAAAGTGGATTTACCTGAAAGTTCCTCTTTCGACGTCTTGGCCGCTAAGTCGCACATGTATCCCTTCACGAAGAAGAGAACCAAAAGCCATTGCTTCAGCTAACGCCCAGTCAACACTTCGATGCTCAACCATGTCCATTCTAGATCTCAAGATACGCTCGATACCTACCAAATAGTAGTTTAGTTTTGGGTTTTTAAGGCGTTGAAACAACCTTCCAAGCTATTTGTCCTATGTTTCTTGCACCGCGCAAGAAATTAAAAATCAGACATTTTAACTGCCATTATATTGTACCCAATTTTGCCATTTCAAATACAAAATTTTTGTTTCCATTGTTTTCTTTCACCATGAACTTTTTTTCAATATCAAATAAACGTCGACACTTTTCAATGCCATATCATTCAACTAAATAAAAACTGTAATTAAACAAAAACAATTTTTGATTTTCCTTAAAGATATTCCTTATATCTGAGCAAAATACTCAGATTTTCTATCCTTACCCTGACACGAGCACCTAGACTTAAACCCAATTTTGCCACTATGATAACTAAAGTGTGTAGTGGCATAGGCAAGAACAGGCTTTGAGAGAGTCACATTCTCTCCACCACTAACTAGAATTACAAAACAATATTTATACTTTACATTTTAAGATATGACTATGAAACGCCCTTGACCATATTAACTAGAGAAAAAAATAGATCAAAAATTCCGTTCGGGTAACTTCAAACCTCCAGGTCCGCAAAAAATCATCTTCTAGGCTCAAAATTGGCGATCATATCCATTCCTGAAAGGTTCATTCACCTAGCTAACAGCTTGCTCAGATAAGAAAAAGCCAGGTTGTTTATGTATTTCATGTACTAGGACAAATTTTGTGCTATGTGAGTGTAGCTTTTTCAGATATGGATATATAATTAAATGAGGGAATAAAAAACCGACCTGAAGTCAACATGGCTTCTAAAGAATACAAAAACTCTGTTTGATTTTGAAAATTACGACCTAAAAATAAATTTAAAATTCATTTTTGTAAGATTGGCGTTCAAGCTTTAACTGCTGATTCTAAACTTACATTTCTTAGAACACAGCTTTAATTTTTTTTTATATTGATTACTATTGGATAAGTTCCAAAAGTGAAAGAGTGGACACGTGGGACCCCCCCCCCAATGAATTTATAAATGTGAAGACAGTTGGCGGTTGACCTTCGCGTTACTCTTTTATGGTGCTTAGCAAAAAATATTAATTTCCATAAAACCAGTTTTCAAGTAAACTGTAATAGCTAGTCTTTGTTTTCAATGTGTTTGATGGTTAGAACATTTTGGCCCTGTCTCTATAAGCGAGATTGCCTCATAAACACTTTACCAATAATTGTCAAACAATGTCAGCGTATTCTATTATGATCCACAACCTTTGCATGACGATTTGCATGGAGAGGTGTCAAGTCATAAAAATGTAGGGGGAGGAGCAAAATTTATTTTTTGAAACCTAGTTTTTTTTTCTCTATTTTTCTTTTTTAATAAAAACTTCAAAAAACGTTTTTCAATGAAATGCCAAAAAAGTTGTTTTCAAAATCTAAGGGAGGTGGGATAACAGATGATTCCTAGCAGATATTTACTGTAATATTCATGATGCCCCGTTAATGATATCTAATTTAAAATACATATTAATAGTGATTTCAAATCTTCCATAAGTGATGCATAGCTTTTCTACTGACGAACAAAGTCTGACTAATACTTAATATCCACCTACGTCTAAAAAGCAGTCTTCAGGAGACTTTGGCTTTCTAAAGAAATCACCAACGGTATTACTTAAAATTATACTTTATTTAGTTGGTATTATGTATTATCTGTAAGTGACGTTGCAACGTGCACATGACGTTCCACTGGAACACATCAGAAACGTCACGACATTTCTAATATATGTAAACAAAAAGGAAAAAAACTGAATATGCTAAGCGCAGCAGTATATTATCACCTTTCTTTAAGATTACCGATTTTTTCTTAAATATTTGGCTTAAACTTGATGCATTAAACAGTCTGATATTTTAATTAACTTACAAACTGCTGAAGAATAAAATAAATTATTATTTTTTCTATAAGAAATTTCTCGCATGGCTGCAGCCAAAATTTATGTTTAAATGAGGCTATAGAAATGTCCACCTATTTTTGGTGAGTAAAAGAAAAACATTTTTTTGGCCATATTTCACCTTTATTTATCTAAATTGTGACTCGTGGATTTTGACAAAAGGCTAACAAGCAAAATTTTTCAAAAATATTGTAATTTTAGCAAAGAAGAAACTCTAAAAACTTTTCAGGTAAAAAATATTTCATCTACTGAAAGCAAGCATATAACGGCTATCTCAGTGCAACTTCATTACTTATCATGTTAATATACCATTTTTAGTTTAATTTTAGTAATTGTCTTTAGAGAGTTCGCGATAAATAACTCTTAATAGTTAAAAGTTAAAAAGAATCGTTTGTCACGGGTGAAAAATTCAGCAATGCTTTAGATAGGCTGTTCAAAAATGAAGCCAAATTTAGATTTTCATATATGTTGATTGCATATCTAGATCATATACATAGTTAATCCATGGTTAGGGGTAACGTTACAGAAGAAAGCTGAAATTCACAAATTCTATTATAAATGAGGCAATGTCATCTATTGAATTTCCGAGATAAAAATTCAGTTTCCATGAAAAAACACGTGTTAAAAATAAACAGATTATTTTATAGTCAATTTAATCAAGATCTTGTAAACTAAGCGACAATCCTGAATCTCAGAAAATAACCTTAATTTTACGAAACTTTTAATAATTTTGATTGAAGATCGTTTACAATTAAGAAACACGGCAATTCTGATTACTTCGATCCCACCAAAAAGCTTCGGTTTTATTGTAATCTCGCAACTTTCTTTTTGTCGGTTCACGATAATTACCTACTTATGGATAAAACTAGATCATTGATCAGGAATACAACATTCACAAAACTTTAGATAGGATGTTCAAAATAAAAACGCATCGTGAAAATTTCCCAGGATTAACAGTAAAAAGTTAAAAAAAAAGTAGAAATTAAAAATTCTATTGTATTTAAGACAACACCATCTATTGAATCTAGGATATTAATAATAGAACAATAATTATCATAAATAGTCTAAAAATTGTGGCTAAATAGTCTTCACTGAAAAGCCCAATCTAACAGAAGAAGAATATAATATGGCGAATTTTAACCAGGATCCTTTAAATTGAACCGGCATGGCAACCCTAATTCGTTCTATCCCAGCAAGAACATTTTACCTTTGTGAATAACAAAGCCAGCAGCGTTGGGTGGTGGCTGAGAAAACCGTTTGCCTATATGATCCAAAGTTTCTTCATGAACTCCAGTTGTCGACATCTTCAATGGATCTTTTCCTTCGAAAAATCCAGACCAGGGTGAATCCAGCCAATCCTTATACCTGATCTGCTTTTCGTTCTGAGAATTTACATAAGACTCTTCGCAAATTTTGTCGTATTTTGAACGAATATCCTGGAATATAATATGGTTTCAAATATGAATGAATAAAACGAGGAGTCCTAATGTAGTCCCAATCACACAATCACAAGGTAGTCCCGAGGACTATAATACCGCCCAACACTTAAAATAATTTTGCAAATGAGGAGTAACAGAAACGAAGTAAATATTTTTTGTTTATTTTTTATTCCAAGTTGGAACAAAAATTATCAGAGGCAACACTATAGCATTGCCTATAGTAAATTAAAAAAAAAACAAAAAAAAAACACACACATCATTCCTGACGCAAAAGCTTGTAATGGATCCGAATATATAACTGAAACTAAACCAACTCCAGATTTGATAATAATTCCGAAACTTCCTCCAGGAAAGAAAAAAAGTGACTCATTCTAAAGTTAAAACGAAGTCCATAGTTTATTATATGACTGTTTAAATAAATAAAAAACTAAAAAATAAAAGGGGGGTAAAGCATAGCATATGTTAAATACGTAACCTAACCTAGGTACCTCCCCCCACAAACCACGAAAAACAACAGTTTAAATATTGTAAACACGATAAGAAATCACGCTTTGCAATCCATTTATCTAGCAAATACCCGTTTGTCTGTTTTTTTTCTTGTACAATCTATAGCGCTGGGTTAGATATAATGCACCAGTACCGACCAATGCCTTGTATTCTGAAACTTCCTTCAGAAAAGAAAAGAAACTGACTCATTCTAAAGTTAAAACGAAGTCCATAGTTTATTATATGATTGTTTAAATAAATGTCAAATATTTGTTAATAGCAAGTTTTTTTTTTTAATGCGTGTAGCCAGGGTGAACTAAAAAGAGGGAGATTAAGATGGCTGAAGCCCTTTCTCCACTCCTAAGGCTCTCATCATGGTTACAGCAGCAGCTACAACCTAGTAAAGAACGAACCACAGCCCAAAGTAACAAAAATTAAATAACGCTTTTAAAAAGAAGTGGCTAGTGAGAAAAAATTGTATTTCTAGCTGATTCAGGAATGGTAACTCTTATCTCGATTAGTATCAATTGTAAAATGTTATTTAAAAAAAAATACACAGGAATTAAAAAAAATAGCCTGAAAACCCTAAAACATAAAGTCGGATCGAAACGGAAAGTACACCACTGGAATCTCCATGGCCAAATAAGTACACAGTAAAACTTACACTCCCCTGGCTTGAAAAACAAGGAAAATAACTTTTTAGCATGGATAGCACTGATAGCCTTCTTTTTTCTTTTTTTCTTCATTGCTAGCGAGGCACTGCAACATCATAGAGCTGTTTAAGGGCTCAGTTGAAAGGAAATTTCTAGACCTAGTGCCTTTTATAATTAGCTAAAGATAATATTCAAGTGAAATATACTTAGAAACCCAACTGTCTAGAACAATTAAATCAACAAAGCCATTAATCACCACACTAACATAAGCCAGTCAACATCACACGAACATAAAATCGTATTTTTTTTTTTTAACATTTCTGTTTGTTTGCATAATCCCAGGAATTAAGAGTCTCAAGGGCCCAAGTGTAAGATTTTGTGTCTTTCTTTTAAACATAAAACTTTAGATTACAGATTAAATTGTTTTTTTTTATTTAAATCTATAATCGAAATAGTTTTTATTTCAGAGTTTTTGTGACATTATCTTTCCAACTATATAAAAAATTCGAAAAAATGAGACGTGATCCGCACTTAAAGAACAAACATCTATACAATTCCTGGTTAATTCGTCAAAAGAATACGATTAAATGAACTTGCAACTATTTCCTGCTACCTAAAGGGCGTATTTAAAGAAATTCTAACTTTTGGAAATGAGCCTTTTACTGTAATAACACGATATACGTCTGATCCCCATCATTTGTGTATTACTTTAAGGGAAGCAAGGTTCTCTTATACAAAAACTTTGAAGATTGATATTGAAAAAAAGAAGAAGAGGAGTTAGAATATTTATAAGTGTACATTTTACTTTTCTTGCTAAAGCATCTCAATTTTAAAAGAAAACACTAATCCAGCAAGCAACTTCTTAATTCTCAATCCTTTATTTCATTTCGTTGAAAGACAATATATATATATATATATATATATATATATACATGTGACAGAAAAAAATAGAGGAAAATCACAGCCGGCGAAAAAATAGAACGATACAAACATTTCATTCGATACCTCCACTCACCCGTCCCCAGTGCAGAAAAAAAAACTCCACAGGACAATAAACAAAAATCGAACCTTAAAAAAAGACACTGAAATAAAACTACTTTCTTAAGCGACGGTAAAAAGGCAACTGGACAGAGGAAAGTGTATAGAATGGCAATTCAAATTTTCAATGGGGAATTTATTTTCGTAAGGCTCGTTTAGGTCCCAATAAGTTGCAAATTGTGACTTTGTGAAGATATGAAAGATCAATTCTTTCAAATATGAAAGAACTAGTAAGTTCTGTGAGATTTTATCAGTTTTTTATTCTTAACTCTGCACTGAGGAAGGTTAAGCGGAGTTCTCGTTCAAAATACTAGTATTGTTCTCAGTTTTTTCACTTAATATGATTTTCCTCGTTTTTATCTTAATTATGTTTTTTTCTTTGTCATGTTTAGCCAATGTGTTCTCAGCTCAAATAAATATTTTAGTCGATTCTTCATGATGCTCTGTATAAAAAAAAAAAAAAAAAAAAAAAAAAAATCAAACACTTAACAATAATTTCTAAGACTACTTTGCAAGAACAGTCCAGTAAGAGACAAAATGTTTTTTGTAGCTTTTTGTAATTTCACAACTGGAGAGACTTAGGTAATTATATTAACTTAATACTGAGCTGAATTTTTTTTTTTGGCTTTACATTTATCACGCTGTAATCGTTTCAATAAGATAGCTGGTGGATCAGATGTAGATCAGTGGGATCAGCTGAAACCCATTAATAGAGCTGACAGATTGAATTAAAATTGCAAACAGAGAATAGTAATTTTTCAAAATCCAGTATTATAATCTATGAAGACATATTCTATCACTCGACTAATATAAATCTCTATGGGAATAAATATCTAAAATAATAAAAGAGGATACCCATATTTCCAATATTATAACATGAGACCCCCCCCCTTAGTTCTAAAATAATAAACGAATTTGTGTTTATTTTGTTCTGACAAGCTTTCCTGTTATCAGATCCTTATTCAAACATACCTGTGGAGTCTAGACATATAACTTTAAAATAAATAAGCGAAAATATCGAGCGTGTTCCAGGTTCGGCAAAAAGTTAATAACATTTAATAAGAATTTAATTTTTCGTTCCAAATTAGAGCGAATTAGCAGTTGGAACGATCGAAAATTAATTTCGCGTTAAATTTTTGTGACTACGGTTAATTAGTATCGTTATTATATTAACTTCTGCACAATCATTATGAAATAGAGAAAAATAGAGGCAAATGGCCCATGTAATGAAAATTAATGAGCATTAAGGCATCAAGACTCGTATTTTCATATTTTACTCATTACCCATTCGAATCACTCCAATTTTAAAAACCAATTATAAGCGTATTAAGGCATTAGTTAATAAAACGCTCCACCTTCGCAGTAAATTCAGATTAAAGCTGAAGTAAATTCTAATTAAATTTCTATTTCCACCTGGAACACACTCATCCTTTTGTGAGTACACTTACATCCATTTCTTCCTTGGTAACAATCCCTTCTTCAAGCAGTTGGGCAACATACTTTTCAAGAACATTTTTCGTTTGCTTCACCTTCTTATACATCAACGGCTGCGTGAACATCGGCTCGTCAATTTCGTTGTGTCCATTTCGACGATAAGATACCTATGAATTATATTAATGTACGAGAATGCTTAATGAAAGAAAACAAATTTGAAAATAATACTAAATATACTCAGAGGGTCTATAACGAAGCACTTAAAATTTGATACCATTCTGTTAAATAAGCCAGTATTTCGAGTTAGGTATATTCCGATTACCACTGAAGAAGAGAAAAATGACGAAGAATATACAACGGTTTCTAACATTACATATTTAATAATAAATATTTATCTTTTCTCTAATGTGTTCAAACTAACTCTTTATAACGGTATTCAATAGCGGTTTGATGTAGTCGAAGGGGTTTTAGAAACAAAAACTGTTGCCTAAAAATATAATTAAAAAACAAAGTCTACCAGATACTTCGACGAAAACAAAAGAAAGACAGAAAGAAAGAAAGAAAGAGAGAGAGAGAGAGAGAGAGAGAGAGAGAGGGAGGGGGGGAGAGAGAGAGGGAGGGAGAGAGAAAGATAGAAAGAGAGAGAGAGAGAGAGAGAGAGAGAGGAAGAAAGAAAGAGAGAAAGAAAGAAAGAGAGGGAGAGAAAGAGAGGGAGAGAGAAAGAGAAAAAGAGAGAGAGAGAGAGAGAGAGAGAGAGAGAGAGAGAGAGAGAGAGAGAGATAGAGAAAGAGCGAGAGAGAGAGAGAGAGAGAGAGAGAGAGAGAGAGAGAGAGAGAAAGAGAGAGAGAGAGAGAGAGAGAGAGAGAGAGAGAAAGCGAGAGAAAGAAAGAGAGAGAAAGAAAGAGAGAAAGAAAGAGAGAAAGAAAGAGAGAGAAAGAGAAAGAGAGAAGAGAGAAAGAAAAAGAGAGGAAGAGAATATAAGGCTTGTAAATAGGTACATGTCTTTATAAGTTATTTCACATAATAGAAACAACAGAAAATTCCGACGACAGAGCGAAAATACATCCTTTTGAGGCCTACAATGGCCTGAATTTATAGTTTAGTTATGTTAAAAAACTGTCATGTTTTTTTAAAAATTGGTCTTTTTAACAAAAAAGCATGGAAAGATGCATTTGCAAGGCATTTCTAGTAGAACCTCAACCCATCCCTGCCATCCACTATGTAGAGTCAATAGTACCACCTTCGGAGAGTATGTTTCAATTTCAAAATCTAAAGGATAAGAGACAAAGGGGTACTTGCCAAGTCAATGACTACATCTTTATGGAAAGTTGCTCGCCACTCCGCAGCAACATTGCAAACATGAACAACAGCTTCAGGGTCGTCGGCATTCACGTGGAAAATTGGAGCATTCACAACACGTGCAACATCTATAAAGAATAGAAAAATTACCTTAGGACTCATGCAAGACAGACTCACATAAAAGAAATCTTATATTAACATCTTCAAAGAACACTTAATTAAAGATTAAACGCCATTTAGCACCTTCACATGAAACTAAAGAGCAAACTATGTCATAAAATCAAAATACACAAGGAAATGTAAATACTGAGTAACTCATACCACGTAATCAGAATACAAAAATTTCCAGGGAAGTCCTTTTAATGACTTACCTCTTGCTCTTTGCATCCGTTTACAACAACTTTTCTATTAAAATCGATTCAATTAAACGTAGTTACGAACAAATAGATAGATAGATATTTTATTTATGAAATATACATAACGCTACAAAATGCACCTGCGCACATGCCTAGTGTGAGCAAAGGGTAGCTGTTTATGAATAGAGTATATTGGTGAAGCCAGTTGGTGCACTGCTAATGTTTTATTAATAAGAAAACCACAACGAAGAGAGAAAGTATCACTCTTACTACTCTTACTCTATGACTAAGATCCTAATATGTTTTGAATAGAAAATTACAATAAGTGCCTTACTGTAGTTTTTGGCAAGACTAGCAAAGTACTCTTAGCAAGCCCTTTCCGAGTAAACTCCAGTCCATGCATAGCGTCAGCACATCCCCCTTGGTATTAATTTAATGGTTGGCCATTTCGAAAGGAATCAAGCCAACAAAATAGAAGTAATTCCATTAGAACCCTTGTTTTATGCTCTTTCCAAGCAGCATGATTGCTTTTCTGAAAATGCACACCCCACACCCTCCTGATGGTCCAATACAACTCGCTAATAATATATTGTCGTTCTTTTTAACCTTGCCTTACACCATCTGTCTTTGTTAAAACGTGTTTCTACATCCTCAATTTGATGAAATCTAGATTCGCCTGGGTAATAATAGAAGAATTGTAGATATAAATATGAAATGATTTAAAGGTGGATAACAACGGAAGAAAACACGATAATCTGATTAATAGAAACATCCTGCATATTGAAAAGTAAGACTTTAGTTGGTTTAGTGTTTTTTTTTAGTTTTTTATATATCCTAAAAGCATTCCAGGAATCATCAAGGGGAGGGGGTGGCATTATTATAAAAGCAACCATAATATTTGGAAAAAGCATACAAAAAGGAATATTAATTGTATTACTTTTATTTTATTGGCTTGTTCCCTTTAGAGGTGGTTAACGACTAAATTAAACTCCTATTTTCTGGGGACTTATATGCACTTCAAACGGAAGTCAAGGGTATATAGACACTCAACCCAGAACCCTTTCCTAATACAAAAAAGGTGAAAAAAGTTAATAAGGTTCAGGATTCGCAGTACCAACAATTACGATAGTTTTAACTTTATCAGACATGAAAGACATTTCCGAAAATTTTTTTTTCAAATCCTCCCCACACTCTCGAAATATGCTTTCAGGCTTGGCAACTTGGACAAATTAAGAGCCCAACCAATATTTGAAACCCTTTTAGTTCAAACCATGTTATATGGCACCCATTCCCAACCTGGCTCGTATTTTTCTCGATTTGACAAGTAACAGCAACTGATGTGCCATTTCATTTATCTCTGTTTTACTTGTTTTTCTCTCTGTCGAGCTCAATTCTTTTTTTAAATTGTCAATAGAAAACTACCAGACATTGATTATTGCTTGACATTGAGCATTCTACTAAGGGAAACGCGGTATAACATGTATAACATAGTTATACATAGGTATAACGCGGTATAACATTTGTGCCGCCAGAAACGAGGAGATTAGGCATTTGCAGAGTTTGAACTAATATCCAGAGTGAAAAGAGGGCCAAGTTTTAATTACATTTACAAATAGTTAGCCACAATTAAAGAATCTTACCTGTGCAATATGGGGATGATCTTGAATGTCTGGGATCAGTAGTGAATCCAATTTGATTATTGACAACAATATGAATTGTGCCACGCGTGGTATAATCGCGCAAATCAGAGAGATGGAATGTTTCATATACAACACCTTGGCCAGAGAAGGCTGCATCTCCATGAAGCAAGATAGACATACACTAAAAAAAATTTATTGTAATCATCAATCTCAAACAATTATTGTAAAGCACTTTTGTGTTTTAACTTTACCAAAAGATTATTCAAAACTCAATTTTTCGACTAAGTTCAAGTAAAAATAAGATATTTTAAGAGTTTTAAATAAAGAATATTTTGGTATAGTTTATTTTTACTCATATAATCATATCAAAGTCACACTATATCACATTGTTCGAGCCGGATTTAAGAAATCTACAAAGTTGAAATGACTCGACATCATGACAATGGAGGTGGTCACAATAAAATCAACCTTTCCAGTATTCTTAATTTGGTTTAATTTTAATGATTTTGGTAAGCCATTTTCCTGCTCTTCTATGGTTTTAATAGATAAAAAAAACGAAAATTTTTCGTTTTTTTCGACAGCTAAAGTGTAGTTCTTTCCGTTTACCGAATTAAATTTTTGGAATTTGGTATGCAGGGTTTTATAGATTAAAAATACGCCAAAAATTGGTTGAAAACGTTGAAGACGAATGTTAAATTTAACAACTGTCCTTTTTGGACACCTGTTTTTAATTGTATTTCTATTAATCTCTTTACCATACAACTAATGGGCATTAGATCCTAGGGATACTTAATATACATAATTTATGACATATTAAAAGTATCAATTAAAAAAAAAGGGACTAAAATAGCAAAGATGACACTTAAGACGATCAAAATTACCGTTCATTTTGTTTTGTACACATACCTATAAAACCAACTCAAAGAAACTGACTTGTGGTATTTTACAATATCACGAGTCAGAATATCACAGAGAAAAAAGGGACATGGGAGGGTGGCTAGATACCCTCCAATCTTTTTGGCTACTTAAAAAGGGTGCTAGAACTTTCGATTTCCGATCAAACGAGCCCTCTCCTGATCTTCTAGGATCAATGGTTTGATACAATCATCCCCCGGAAAAAAAAAAACACATCCGTGATCTTTCTTCTGGCAAAAATGCACGTTTCCACATTTTTGCAGATAGGAGCTAGAAACCTCCATATTAGGGTTCTCTGATATGCTGAATCTGATGGTGTGATTTTCATTAAGACCATGATGCTTTTTGAGGGTGTCTCTCACCCCCCTTTTTTCAAAATTGGGCAAATTTTGTTAGGCTCGTGACTTTTGATGGGTAACATTAAACTTAATGAACTTTATATATTTGGAATCAGCAAAAAAAAATTATACTCTGTTAAAGCATCTACTGTTACCAAAGCTCTGTTTTTTTTAGAGTTTCGGTTACTATTGAGCCGCGCCACTCCTTACAGTTACCACGAATTGTTTGATGCTTGTATTTTCAAATTGAGTTAAGCAACTTTTGAGCTTTCTGAGGTGTTTTTTCCTTGTTTGAAATTTTGCGATCTGAATGATACGAAGAGACAGATGGAAAATCAAACCAGCGATTGCAAGAAATCAAAATATATCTCATATTTGAAGAATTTAAGATAGATCCCACATAAAGTTTATTCTTTATGGTGTACCAAATGTAAATGTACATGTTTCCATTTTTTTTACTCCGCATGATCACTACTCAAGCTTTACGACAGCCTATAAGTAAATCCGCGTTAGCATGTAACATCAGAACTCGATAATTCTAGAAATATGAGGCAAATAAAATAATACCAGCAATAGTTCTAGAGATTAAGAACACCATCTCTCCACCTTGGTTAGTAACTTTATATATGCCATTTGAAACATCACATACTTATCAGACACGTACTTACCAGAAAGTTATTCCTGTAAATGACTGGGTTACGACATTACCACATATAGCCTACAATTCACTCCTTTTATTACTATTATTTCTTTTGATAAACCAATGATCAATTCTTTTTAAGAAAGAACTGCAAATTAATCATTTTTAAGAACTTCAGTTTATGACATAAACAAGTTGGCAGTGAGAAATGAGCAATATATGTCCTTTTTCCTCTAGACTACTACAAAATGTGAAAAGATAGCAATTTCCCTTGATATATCCCTATAACTCTATTCCTATATCCCAAAAACTTTATAGTAAACCAATACCCTTTTCCCTTCGGTATCTCCTCTATAGAACTGCTCAGCGCGGGTCTTTCCTTGAACAACGGGATCAACAGCTTCTAAATGAGAGGGATTGGCAACAACGGCAAGGCGGATGTTCTTGTTGGTGACTCGATTTAAGCGCTCAATGTATGTTCCCAAATGGTATTTGACATCACCAGATCCCTGCAAAATTGTTTTTCATAACGAGCAAAGTCAAAGGCTGAATAACCTAATTCTATTAAGCAAACAAAATTCTTCAAAAAAAAAAAAAAAAAAAAAAAAAAAAAAAAAAAAAGCAATCATGGTTGCAGTGATAGCTGCAATCTAGACAAGAACAAACCCTTGCCCATAGTAACGGGAAATTTAAAAACACATTTTAACAAAAATTTGGTGAGAAAAAATCTCTACTTGTATCTGATTCAGAAATGATAAATATTATTTCTATTGATCTGAATAGCAATATGTTATTCTGAAAACAAATTCACAGGAATTTGGAAAAAGAGCCTGAAATCCTTCGAAGACTCCGTCACATCCAAACGAAAAATACACCATTTAACATTTAAATCTCCATAGTCGAAAACCCTATACAGAAAACTTACACCCACCAATCTTGAACAACAAGGAAAATCACGTTTATGTATTGATAGCCCTGACATGTCCTCTTTTTTCTTTGCTTTATTTGTCATCATAGTTTCAACAGAATTAGAGTAAAGTCGGGTATAAGTAGGGTATGATATAATAAATTAGGGTAAACAACCGATTGCGGGACAAACTTTTTTTGATGCGGTATTTAAAGGTCCATACACCATCATTACCCAGACAACATTACCCAAACACCATCACTTCAGATTTGCTACAAAAGGATAATCTGCATGTCGTTTCAAATTAAGCGAATTAAAATCATAGAAAAATACAATAAAACAATTTTTGCTACTGTAGAAAACTACAAAAGGGCTACAAAGGACGTTTTTTTTCTGCAAAAATGCATTGGCAGTGTTTTAAGTAAAGCGGACGTTTTCTAAAATTCTAAAATCAAGGAAACATCTGGAGTCAGTTTATTTAAGCTGTTTTTGAAGATATATGATGTATAGGTTGTGAAGCATGATTTTGTTTGCATGAAACTTCTCGAAAATGGTCGGATAGAAACAGAAAGTGCAGCACTTGAATCACCATTTAGGGAGGGAGGGACGAATTTTTTGAATTTTTTTTCTTTGAAAAGTAAGAAGATAAGTCTGCGAGTACAGATTAGAATGTTGGAAGCCAGAGTCGTAAGAGTGGTCAAGCATAGCTCTTAAGCGAGGGTACTTCGAAAAGATGTGGCATATATTTGAAATATTTTGACTGACCGTAAACACAATAGTAAGTTGAACGAAAAGTGAGGTCACATCATACTTTGTAGGACCACAATGAAAGAAAGGTAACGATGGTTGGGCAATATTTACGGACAAAGAATGACAGATTACCAAAGATTGTTCTTTTTGGCCATCCAACTGGGGCAAAACGAAAAGCAGGTCGCTCCTGAATATGATGGAAAGAGGTAACAAGAAAGGATTCAAGGGAAACTAGAACTACATGGGAGGCGAAAGCTTTGAAAATATAAGACTGAAGGAGGAGCACGCACAGCTCTGATGGCCTCAGGTGGCTTGGTATTGCAGCGAGTTGTTAGTATTGGTATTATAGCATTGTTATACTATAATATACTATATATTGTAGTAGCAAAAATCACATTTTTACTCACGGACAAAGCTTACAAATAAATTGATGCAAAATCTGGAGGATGTTCTTTTTATGTTCACCTCGAAAACAGAATGCACATATCGATAGCAATGGAAAGTCTAAGGGCTTTATGAAACTGGGATAGAGCTTTCAACACAGTTGCTATACCCAGCTGGACATTTGTATGTAAATACACGTATGCATTTTTAACGATTAATTTTTTTCCTATTCATAATGGGAGATGAAGTTTGCATAAATTTCTTAAGCCTGAAACACATTTTCACAAATTATGGATTTGGTGTCTCAGCCAACAGACAAACAAAAAAATGAATAAAAACAAAAAATCTCGACAAGAAAACCTACAAAAATATAGTATAAAATAAGAAATGTAAAAAAATAAGAAGAAGAAAAACAACTATCAAGAAACTGCTATAAGCTACTACCATTCTGAACTTAGAAGTACGTATAGCTCTATGTTCAGAGGTTTCAAAAATAGTTCGAGCTTCACCCGGAAAAAAAATTTAGCAAAGCTGTAGATAAAGCCACTGCATATAAGCTGCAATTAAAATTATGGTAAACAAATCCACTTACATCATCTGCCGCGTCAAGACCAGCAAACTGACAGAATATTTGTTCCAATGGTTTACGACAAACGTTGGCTAAAACGTTGAGACGTCCTCTATGCGGCATGCCCATAATAATAGACTCAACTCCAAGTTCACTACTTTTATCAATTACTGTCTTCATAGCAGGTATAAGCATTTCACAGCCTTCTAAGCCAAATCTCTTTTCGGATGTCCATTTTTTGGCCAAGAATGCCTCGAATCTGAAAGACGAAGGTTATTTTAAATAGTTATTTCGCTGAACCTCACTATTACTTATTTATTCACAAGGTTTAGGCTCGAGCCAGGCTAGACATACCCGTTGAAAAAAAATAGACAAACGGGATTTATAATAGATCCGCGTTCTGATTTCGTAACACCTGCGCTACACAAGCGAAACAATAAGATGACCAGAACTTAGTGCTAAATCCTACACCAGCCTTAATTTCTTCCCAAGTACATTCTACTAATATTTGCAATTGCATTTTTTTTTTAAATACAGCATACAGATTGATAATCTGTTGCTTCCATCCTTTTTAACTTTAAAAAAATACCTAATTTAAATCTTTTATTTAATGAAACCATCATAAAAATTAAGCTTAAAAAATTAACCAAACTACAGACAGGATGAATCACTCAAACTAACCAATTTAAACTTTTTATTAATAATTGGGTGTAATAAGGGGTGTTAAGTTCTCATGGCTCTTAACTGAAAAACAAACAAACAAATAAACACGCATCCGTGATCTTTCTTCTGGCAAAAAATACCAAATTCCACATTTTGCAGATAGGAGCATCAAGACAAGACAAGATCTTTTATTGACAAAAATACATGATAAATAAATTTCTAAGCTGGTCGACAGAAAGCAGTGCTCGATGTGTCGGCCATAAAAAAATATAATAAAATGCCGAAATAACAAATACAAGATATCAATAATAATAATAATAAAAAAAAAAAAAAAAAAAGAAAAAAAAAAAAAAAAAAAAAAAAAACATACAAGGTAGGAAAAAACAGAGGAGACCATACCAGGGCGAGAACACCACAATACAATTCATGCTAATATCTATTATTCAGCAATCCCAGCATCCAGACAAAGAACCATTTTTGAAATATGTTTTTTCAAAGAAAATCGGCTCTTGAAACTTGGGAACATTTCTACTAAATTAAGTTTATTTACAATATGAGGAATCTGGTATCTGATTAAGAATCTAGCTCTTTCTGATTCAATTGGAGGAAGGCGAAACTTTTTGGAGCGGACGCGGTGGGCGGGAGATAGGGGAGTCTCAATTATACCTAAACCATGGAAATAATTTGTTGAAGATTGGATATTATAATACCACAATGCTGTATGCAGGTCTTTCAGTTGTTTGAGATTAAGTATATTGAAAAAAAAACATATAAAGTTTGGGTTTCCGAGAGAGCCTCACATAGCTTGAAACCTCTACAATAAGATACTCTGATGGTGTGATTTTCATTAAGATTCTATGACTTTCAGGGGATATTTTCCCCTTTTTTTCAAAAATTAGGCAAATTTTCTCAGGCTCGTAACTTTTGATGGGTTTACTGTTTACTGTTTATTTGATTAATTCAACATAACAAAAAACATATACCCCCAACAGAGATGGGTAAAACTAAACTTGATGAAACTTATATATTTAAAATCAGCATAAAAAATTCGATTCTTTTGATGCATCTATTGGTATTAAAATACCGTTTTTTTAGAGTTTCGGTTACAATTGAGACGAGTCGCTCTTACTATACAGTTCGTTACCACGAACTGTTTGATAACCAAAAACCAAAAAATAAAAATTTTTACAACAGGTCTAAATTTAGAGTTATACTAATACACTGCAAGTAGATAAACATTAATTGTACTTAAAATTTGTTTTTGATCAGGAGTGTGATAATACAGTAAGACTATTCAGCAGAGGGAACAAAAGAAGTGTCTTTTTTTTGCAATTAATTAAAAAAAACTTTCAGAAAAATAAGTTTTTCAAAGAAAAGTAAAGGCCATTTTAAACTTAAGCTCAATAGATACAAATACCTTTTAAAATTATAACTAAAAACGACCAGAAATTACTATTAAAGAATAAATGAAACCCAAAACGAACAGATATTAAATAAGCAATCATTACAAAAACATAGAAGTAATAATATAAATGAATAAATAGATCTTAAAGCGAGTAATGCTTAGATTGAATATGAACATCAAGCTTAAAATGAAAAAAAATATTTTCCTGTTGAAGTATAAATGAAATTTAAAACGAACAGAAATTAAATAAAGAATCAATGAAAACAAACATACAATAGATATTAATGTAAATTAATAAATAAATCTTAAAACGAGTAAAACTTAAATTGAATATGCAAATCAAGCTTGAAACGAACAAAAATTACTACAAACAAGAGTTTGGGTATCACCTCCTTCTCTCACTGTAAAAGTCTAAAGCCTACTGCGTCATTGACGCTTTACTGAAAACTATATGCGTCTTGAAGAGTATTGGAAAGTATAAACAACATCAAATTGAATATTTGATGAGTGATGATATCAATTTTTGAAAGATCCATCAGTTAAAGAATTTATCTCACTGTAATTGTATTTTATTTTCAATACTGTAAGAACTGGAAAAGAAAATATTTGTAATATAATCCGTTTTCAGTTAAGCGCCAATGACGCAGTAGGCTTTTGGTTTTTATTTACAGTTAGGAAAGGAGGCAGTATCCAAAAACTTGTCTGTAGGGAAACTATATTCGTCTTAATAACTTTAAAAAGAGCTAATAAATTAAACTGAATATTTGATGTATAATGATATTAATTGCTGAAAGCTCATCAGTTCAAAATTTTACTATAATTTTAATATTTATTTTCAATATTAAGTACAAAAGAAAATATTTGTCATAAAATTGGTTTTCAGTAAAGCGCCAATGACGCAGTAGGTTAAAGACTTTTACAGTGAGAGAAGGAGGTCATACTCAAACTCTTATTTGTAGTGATTTTTGTTTGTTTCAATCTTGATTTGCATATTTAATTTAAGTTTCACTCTTTTTAAGATTTATTTATTCATTTATATAAATATATGTTGAAAGTTAGTTTGCATTTATTGTTTATTTAATTTCTGTTCGTTTTGGGTTTCATTTATCCTTTAATAGTAATTTCTGGTCGTTTTGAGTTTGAATTTTAAAAGGTATTTGTATCTGCTGAGCTTAAGTTTAAAATGGCTTTTACTTTTCTTAGACAAACCTATTTTTTGGAAATTTTTTTTAATTATTTTTGTTTGTTTTTTATTGTAAAAAGTTTCAAATTTTTAAAAATTCTTTATTTCAAAATCAAACTTTAAAAAAAATAAAACGTTAATCAAAGTATCAAAACTGGTATCAAAGTAACAATATAAAAGTGAAAAAATGGGTTTGTGTCAACCTCAGAGTTTTTATCATCTGATGTTTGAACTATTTTTAACAAAATGGCTATCTCAAAATTTTTATCAGATGGGTTTCGGGAAAAAGGGCGTGGGGGGACTAGATTAAGTTTCGGTCTCTTTTGACTCTTTAAAAGTGAACTAGAACTCTCTATTTTCAATCAAATGAGCCCTCTCTGAAGTTTATACGAGTATCCCTTATAAGAACCATATCCCCAGAGTATAACTTACAACGCCTATCCCTGGGCCCTGGGGGTTGTGTCGACCCTGGAGTTTTAATATCTGATGGTTGAACTATTTTTAACAAAATGGTCACCTGAAATTTTTATCGGATGGGTTTATCCATCCGATACGCCCAAAGGCGTTGAGGACGGGAGGGGCTAGTAACCCTCTGATCTTTTTCACTCTGAGAAAATGAACTACAACTTTTAATTTCCATTCAAAGGAACCCTATCTGAAGTTTATACGAGCATACCTTCCATATACGAGCATACCTTCCATAAGAACCATATATGCCCCCAGACCAATACTTACAACGCCTTCCCCGGCCCTGGGGGGGGAGGGCGGGGGGTTGTGTGGACACATAAGTTTTTCTTATCCGTTCTTTGAACTTTTTTTTAATGAAATGACCATGCGTAAAGGTGTTTTTGTTATATGATCTTTCAACTATTTTTAACAAAATGACTACCTCAAATTTTTTATCAGATGTATTTGGGGAAAAAGGGCTTGGGGCGCCAGTTGACCTCCGATCACTTTTGACTCTTAAAAAGGGTACTAGAACTCTCAATTTCAAATCGAATGAGCCCCCTTTGAAGTTTATACGACGACCCCTTCTATTTGAAGTGCCGCTGGGAAAAAAATAAATGGAGTGTGGGGGGAGGCTAGCTACCCTCTAATCCCTTTTGACTCTTAAAAAGTGAATTAAAACTTTCAATTCCAAATCAAATGAGCCCTCTAGGAATTTTATACGAGCATCCCTTCCATAACAACCATATATGCCCCCAGGGCATAACTTACAACGCCTACCCCCGGGCGCTGGGGGGCTGTGTCGACACCGGAGTTTTTGTTATCAGAACTTTGAACTATTTTTAACAAAATGTCTATATATCTCTCAAAGTTTTTATCTTATGCATTTAGGGCGTGGAGGAGAGGGGGACTAGTTGCCCTCCGATCTCTTTTGACTCTTAAAAAGTGAACAAGAACTTTCAATTGCAAATCAAATGAGCCCTCTCCGAAGTTTATACGAACAGCCCTTCCATAAGAACTATATATGCTCCTAGAGCATTACTCATAACGCCTGCCTCCGGGCCCTGGCGGGTTCCGTCGACACAGGAATTTTTCTTATCTGACCTTTGAACTATATTTAATGAAAGGGCTATCATAAAAATTTTATCAGATAGGTTTGGGGAAAAAGGGGTGTGTGAGTGGGGGGGGGGGCGAGTTGCCCTCGGATATCTTTTGACTCTTAAAAATTTAACTAGAAATTTCAATTTCCAATCAAATGAGCCCCTTCTGAAGTTTATACGAGCATCCCTTTCATAAGAACCATAAACGCCCCCAGGACAACACTTACAACGCCTATCCCCCGGGCTCTGGGGGGTGTTTTTGTTATCGAATATTTGAACAATTTCCAAAACACTGGCTATCTCAAAATTTGTAGGGGACGAGTTTGGGGAAAAAGAGCGTGGGGGAGGGGGGAGGGCTAGTTTAACTCTCTTGACTCTTAAAAAGTGAACTAGAACTTTCAATTTCCAATCAAATGAGCCTTCTGTAAAGTTTATACGAGGATCTCTTTCATAGGAAATATGCAATCCCTCATAGCATAACTTAGAATGCTTGCCTCTGTGCCCCGGGAGGTTGTA
Organism: Artemia sp. Qi Xiang Cuo; assembly: GCF_049724085.1. Taxonomy (NCBI): domain Eukaryota; kingdom Metazoa; phylum Arthropoda; class Branchiopoda; order Anostraca; family Artemiidae; genus Artemia; species Artemia sp. Qi Xiang Cuo. The sequence continues at coordinate 47,592,626 of NC_142806.1, forward strand.
TTGACACTGAATTTTCTCTTATCCGACCTTTGAACAATTTTTAACAAGATGTATCTCAAAATTTTCATCAGATGGGTTGGGGGACTAGCTGCCCTCGGATCTCTTTTGACTATTAAAAAGTGAGCTCGAACTTTCAATATCCAATCAAATGAGCCCTCTCTGAAGTTTATACGAGTATCCCTTTCATACGAACAATATATGCCCCAGGGCATAACTTACAACACCTGCCCCCGGGCCCTGGGGAGTTGTAACGACACCTGAACTTTCGTTATCTAACTTTTGAGAAATTTTTAACTTAATACCTATCTCAAAATGTTTATTGGATGCATTTGGGGAAAAATGGGCTTGGGGGAGCTAGTTGCCCTCCAATCTCTTTTGACACGAAAAAACTTAACTAGAACTTTCAATTTCCAATCAAATGAGCCATCTCTGAATTTTTTACGAACATCTCTTCAATAAGAACCATATATTCCTCAACAGCATTACTATAGATACTTCCCCTTTGACCCTGGAGGGCAGTGTTTACCACGGATATTTCGTGATGTGATCTTTCAACCATTTTAAGGAATAGCTAATTCAAAGATTTTATTGAATGAGCTCCAGGAAGCAAGGGCGTGGAGGGGGGGGGGGGCACGAGGCCAACTAGAATCTTTTTAATCTTAAAAAATGAAATATAAATTTCCAATCAAATGAGCCCTCTTTGAAGTTAATACGAGCATCCCTTCCATAAGACACATATATGCCTCCAGAGGCACAACGTAAAAAGCCTGCCCCCGGACCCTGGGGGATTTCGTCGAAACCGGAATTTTTTTTATAACATCTTTGGACTATTTAAGAAAAAATGGCTACCTTAATATTTGTATTTGATGCATTTCGGGAAAAAGGGTTTGGGGGGGGGGGGAGGGAGCTGGTTATCCTCCAATATCTTTTGGCGTTTAAAAAGTGAATTGGAACTTTCGATTTCCATTCAAATGAGCTCTCTAAAGTTTATACGAACATCCCTTCCATAAGAACCATACATGCCCCCAGGGCATAACTTATAATCCTTGCCCCTGAAGACTGTGGGGGTGTCCTACTCAAACATATAATTTCCAGAGCTTTCAACTACGTTGAACAAAATGGCTATAACAAAACTTTGATTGGCTGTATTTGGGGAATTGGTGAGTGCGGAAGGGGTGTGAGTCGCCTTAGAATCACTTTTGACTATTAAGAAGGGAACTAGACATTTAAATTTCCAATCGAATGAGCCCTTTCTGAAGTTTCTACGACAACATTGTCTGTACAAAACCTTATATACCCCAATGGCATAACTTACAACCCTTGCCCTGAGGGCTGTCGGGGAGTCGTCATCCACAAAGACCTAATTTGCAGTATTTTAAACTACGTTTAATAAAATGACTATCTCAAAATTTTGACTGGATGTGTTTGGGGAAAAGGTGGGCGTGGGGGGGGGGGGCTAGTTGCCCTCAAATCACTTTTGACTATTAAAAAGGGCACTAGCCCTTTGAATTTACAATCGAATGAGCCTTTTTTGAAGTTTCTACGACAACGCCTTTTATAAAAACCTTATATGCCCCCAGAGCATAACTTAAAACCCTTGCCCTGATGGTTGTGGGGGATTGTCCTTCTCAAAAACATATGTTCTATCTGGAAATCAACTACGCTGAACAAAATAGCTATCTTAAAATATTGATTGGATGTGTTTGGGGGAATGATGGGCCTGGGGGGGGGGCTAGTTGCCCTCAAATCACTTTCAACTATTAAAAAGGCACTAGCCCTTTAAATTTTTAATCGAATGAGCCTATTTTGAAGTTTCTACGACAACGCCTTCTATAAAAACCTTATATGTCCCCAGGGCATAACTTAAAACCGTTGCCCTAAGGGTTGTAGGGGAGTATCCTCCTCAAAAAAATATTTTATATCTAGAAATCGACTACGCTGAACAAAATGGTTATCTCAAAATTTTTGTTGGATGTCTTTAGGGGAAGGATGGGCGTGGGGGGGCCTAGTTGCCCTTCAATCACTTTTGACTATTAAAAACGGCACTATCCCTTTGAATTTCTAATCGAATGAGCCTTTTTTGAAGTTTCTTAGACAACACCTTCTATAAAACCTTATATGCCCCCAGGGCATAACTTAAAACCCTTGCCCTGAGGGTTGTGGGGGAGTGTCCTCCTCAAAAATATATTTACTATCTTGAAATCAACTACGCTGAAGAAAATGGCTATCTAGACGTTTTGATTGGATGTATTTGAGGAAATGATGGGCGTGGGGGGGGGGGGCTAGTTGCCCTCCAATCATTTTCAACTACTTGAAAGAGCACTTAAATTCTTGAGGTCAAATCAAATAATCTCCTTTTGAAGCTGATATGAGGACCCCTTCCATATGAAGTAACTCTGGGGAAAAAAATAATAAGACATAAATAATAAAACATTGGAGCTGTATGGCCTTTACTATAGGCAACGCTACAGCTTTGCCTCTGATCAATCTATAATTCTTCAGGACATCTACTTCACCAACAATATAGGGTATAGAAGCCGAAAAACAGAAGCTCTGAGAGTTCCTGAACAAATTCTTTAAGTAAGCTGAACAATCCAAATTACACACAAACACCCCAAGACTAAAGCTATGTCAATTAGCAGATGACCAATAGGAATCCAACCTGGAGGCGAAGACATTGAACAGGTGACAGACTTTAAGTTCTTAGGAAGTATAGTAACCTCCAATGGCCACTCTAGAAAAAGAACTGCGCACCAGAACAACCCTAGCCAGTGCAGTGTTTCAGTGACTTCTACCAGTTTGGAGACCCACATCATACTCACAAAATCTGAAATTCAGCCTGGTCAAGAGCAAACTTTTGTCTGTTCTGAGTCGCTCTATAGAATGCCTAAAGCTAACTGCAGAACAGGCCAGACATCTTCCTGATTTTGAGTATAATAATTGTCGTTGCTGGGTCATAGCGACTAGCTCGAAACACCACGTCAGCACCGACAAACTCCGTACCTCCAAAGAGCCAACCAGACAATGTCTCCGCTGACAGCAGGAAGGCACCCGTCACCGAGAAAGACCAAAGAGAGCGCTCTGTAGGGCGTACTAATGTGACGGAAGAGCCCTCCAGACGAGCCTCATTCCAGAGCAGGGGGATAACTGCGTAGCAGCTCACACGAGAGGTCATTGGAGGCTATACACATGTCAATTTGACATCAGTTCATTCAATGCACCCGGAGTACTAACATCCCTGTGCGAGCGCTGTGTAAAATTTGCTGTGAAATATCTTGGGCGTTCGTTTATCGATCTATTTGAAAATTATAAACATTATTGGATAGAGAACAATACAAAAGATCAAACAGTTCGTGATAAAAAATCAGATTTTAATTCTGATTTCAAATATATAAGTTTCCTCAAGTTTAGTCTTACCCATCAAAAGTTACGCACCTGAGAAAATGTGGCTGATTTTCGAAAAAAGGGGGAAAACCCCCCTAAAAGTTATATAACCTTAATGAAAATCACACCATCATATTCAGCGTATCAGAGAACCCTACTGTAGAGGTTTCAAGCTCCTATCTACAAAAATGTGGAATTTTTCATTTTTTTCAAGAAGAAAGATCACGGATGCGTGTTTATTTGTTTTTTTTTCTTTTCCCCAGGGGTTATTGTATTAACCCAGTGGTCCTAGAATATCGTAGGAAGGCTCATTGGAACAAAAATTAAAAGTTCTAGTGCCCTTTTTAAGTGACAAAAAAAATGGAGGGCAACTAGGCCCCCTCCCACGCTCATTTTTTTCTCATTCACCCAATTAAAATTTTGAGATAGCCATTTTGTTCAGTATAGTCGAGATTCTAATAAATATATCCTTTAGGATGACTTAATCCCCCACAGTTCCCAGGGGAAGGGCTGCAAGTTATGAACTTTGCCCATTGCTTACATATTGCTTTGGTTATTGGGAAGTATACAGGCATTTTCAGGAAGGATTTTTTTCTGGTGGGGGGGGGGGCTGGGGGAGGGAGGTAAAATGGAGAATATTTCCGTGGAGGATGTTTCTTTGGGGTAAGAGACATTTCTATGAAGGGGGCGCCGGATTTCCAAGCATTATTTAAAAAACGATCAGAAATAAAATATAAAAAAACAAGTTTTTTCAACTGAAAGTAAGAAGCAACATTAGAACTTAAAACGAACAGAAATTATTATGCATATGAGGGGGTTCTCCCCCAAGTCCAGACCTCGCTCTTTACGCTACAGTTTTTTTTAGTGCTTTCAAAAGAGCTATATATTCTAATTAAACGGCCTTTGTGATTCAGGGGTTTGTGAATTAAATTTTTTTTTTACTTTTAACGTAAAGAGCGTGGTATTGACTAAGGGGAGAACCCCCTCATACACGTAATAACATATACGTAATAAAAAAAACAATAAAAAAAAACAAGCGATACCGTTCAATAGTAATTGAAACTTTTAAAAACGGAATTTTGATGTCAATAAATGTATCAAAAGAATGGGCTTATAATGCTGATTCTAAATATATAAATTTTATTAAGTTTAGTATTACTCATCAAAGGCTACGAGAGCCTGAGAAAATTTACCTGATTTTTTAAAGAGGGGGGAAACATCCCCTACAAGTGAGAGAATTTTAATGAAAATCAGACCGTCAGATTCAGAGTATCAGAAAACCCTATTACATAGGTTTCAAGCTCATATCTGCGAAAATCTGCAACTTTGTATTTTTTTGCCAGACGAAAAATATACGAATATAGAAGTTCGTTACGTAAGTTAATTTGTAAATCACGTCAGAACCAAATTTAGAGACAGCCATTTAGCAAAAGAAGAGTAAAATTTTTATGCAAATTTTGTTTACTTATTCAATGACAGTTAGCCAAAATAAAAGCTGCATTAACTAAAAAACTATCAGAAATTAAATTATAAAAAACAAGTTTTTTAAACTGAAAGTAAGGAGCAACATTAAAACTTAAAACGAACAAAAATTATTCCGTATATGAAAGGGGCCGTCCCCTCCTCAACGCCTCACTCTTTACGCTAAAGTTTGACTCTGTCTCACAACTTTATTTTTTTAAACAATAAAAAACTTTAGCGTAAAGAGCGAGGCATTGAGGAGGGGACGGCCCCTTTCATATACGGAATAACTTCTGTTCGTTTTAAGTTTTAATGTCGCTCCTTACTTTCAGTTTAAAAAACTTATTTTTTTTTATTTTTATTTGATAAGTTGACAGAGAAGTGCCTAGTGAATTATCTTGGGCATTCGTTTATAGATCTATTTGAAAATTATAAACATTATTGGATACCAATATGGTAAAGAAAAGTGAAAATCGATCAAGACAAAGCGATTTGGACGAGTCTAGAGTATCCACGGAATCGACTGGTAATGTTTCAAAGTTAGATAAAATCCTTGCAATAATCGAAGAAACTAAGAATGATATTTCGGAAATAAACAGGTAAATCAGTGACATTAAGTCTGGTTTAGCGTCCCTAACGTCTCGTGTTGAAGATTTAGAATTAGCAAAAGAGACCCACGAAAATGAGTTATCCAGTATCAAGCAGGAAATATCGGCACTACGTAAACAAATTGCAAAGGAACCCGGTTTTGGTGAGTTGGCTACGAGAGTCCTTGTGGTAGAAAACATGGATAGAAGAAGGAATATTATTCTATGGAACATTAAAGGTGAATCTAAGTCAAAAGCTAAGGAGCATGTTAACGCCTTACTTTCCCAACATCTTGGGATTAATACCCAATTTGAACTACTTGAGTTTACGGATTGATTTATCAAAATCCAGCTCCAGGAAGATAAGGACAAATTCTGTATCCTTCAGGGAAACAAGAAATTGCGTGAAAACCCGGTCAGAAGAGAAGCCAGAAGTTAATCTCCCTATGTCTATATAACAGATGATGTGACAAAAGGTGTTCGTGACATTCGTAATTCCCTGAAAATCAAACAGAAAGAATTGAGAGAAAAGGGAATCAGTGCTTGGATCCCCCCATTCGTCCCACCTGTATTATGCTTTATTGAGAATGAGCAAAAAGTGAATCATAAGTGGTATAATGTCGTGTAAGTCAGATGCATAAAAAATGTATCGGAAGTAGATTAAAGAGGTTATTTAGTACGTTTGAGTGGATTTATGATTGCAGTTAGTTTGTGATTTAGCTCAGGTATCTGTGATTAAGTTGCGTTCGCCTTCGGGTGATGATAAAGATAATGGTCAAAGTGAGTATGATGTCAAGTAGTGTTTATGTATTATTTTTTTGTTCTTATTTTTTATTTTCGAAATTTTGTTGCCTTTTATTTTTTCTTTCTTCTTTTTTTTTTATTTTATTTATATCGGCTCACGGAGATGGGATGCGAATTTTTTTTTGAGTTTGGATTATGGATGAGTTAAGTTTTGTAGAAATCCCTGCTGGAGGAACTGGTAGGCTGGAGGAACTGGAAAAAAATCCTCTTGATATTAATAATTTTTTTCATATATTTTCGTCACAATATCAAGATTTGCCAGATCATTATAATGCACCTAAAAATAAATATTTATTTGTTCATGATCTTCCACCTTTAAATAATCAATTTAAACGACTGTCATTTTGGAATTGTAGAGGATTAAATATCAGCTTAAATTTTTTGCATGATTTTCTTTAAGGGTCGTCAACAGATGTGTTAGGAATTTGTGAAACATTTCTTGATAAAAATAATACATTTCAACATTATGAAAATTATAAGTTTTTTCATGCTAGTCGAAAACAGAATAAGAGAGGAGGAGCTGGTATTTTTATACGAGATGTTTTTGCATCTTCTTTACGTAATGAATTTATGGTTTGGAATGTTGAGATGCTATTTGAGAGTTGTGTAGCAGAAGTGAATAATGGAATAAATGTCTTTTGGGTAATTATAGTATATCGGCCACCATTGTCTAGTATTCACGAGTTTTTAAGACAATATGAGTCATTGTTAGATGCCCTCACCCAACAACACAATCCGTTTTATGTAATGGGGGATTTTAATATTGATTTAATGCGACATAGTGTTTTGACATCAAATAAGGGATTAGAATTTCTGAATATTTCATTTTTACATGGTTTGTCACCTACTTGTTTACTACCATCAAGAATCTGTGATAACCATGCAACTCTTATTGATAACATTTTTACATCTGAAAATTGCCTTGATACCCATATTATTTTGAATGATACATCTCATGATTGTGTTGTTGTTTCTGACTTCTCTGGATCAGGAGTGGAACGTGAAAAGAGACCAAATAAAAGTTATAAAATGATAATTAACCAGAAAAAGATAGATGAGATGAAAGTAAAAATAGGAGATATAGATTGGAATGATGTCGTAAATGTTGAAGACCTGAATGAGTCAATTGCGTTATTTAATAGTAAATTTAAACGAATATTTGAGCAAGTATGTACTATGGTATTAAAAAACAGTAAGGATTTACCTCGTAAGCCTTGGGTTACTGAAAACCTGTTAAAGAGTATAAAAGAAAAAAATAGATTTCTTAAAGATAAGATACAGTACCCAAATTAAATTGATATTGAAAAATTTAAAAAATTGAAAAATTGTTTAAATATTATCATCAAGAGAATTATGATAGAGGTATCATCAAATTATTTTTGTAAATTTGATTCATCTTTGAAGTTATGGACAATAATAAATGAAAAAATAAATAATACTAACATAAGAAACATTCCGTCCCAGAGAACAATTTAGGAATAAGTTAAGATACGCGATGAGAGAGGGATGGCGGAAGCATTTGCTGACCATTTTAGAAAAGTTGGACATGGTCTGGTGGGTCAAATTTCTCCTGGAACATATAATCATAGAAAATATTTACCAAATAAAGTAGATAATACAATATTTATGTATTCTATCCGGGTTTCAGAGTATCAAAAAGCTGGTACCAGTTTTAACAATGGGTTTTTGACAAGGTGTAATGGTATATCAACTTTACTGTCTTAAGAATTAGCTGGTATACTTTTTCAGCCGCTTTTATATATTTTTAATTCTTGTATAAAAAATGGATTTTCCCAGTTTGTCTTAAAGTAGCTAAAATTTTACCTTTGTTTAAAAAAGGTGATAAAGATAACCCAAACAATTATAGGCCTATTACTATTTTATCACCTGTTTCTAAAGTTTTTGAAAAGATAAGAAAAAGTAGATTTATTTCATTTCTGGTAAAGAATAAGTTTTTTTCCCCTAATTAGTTTGGTTTTTTGAGTGGTAGATCAACAGAGCAAGTAGTAACTGCTCTACTTACTTCCTTGTAAGATGTTAAGGATGATAGTTATTTGCTGGTAACTATTCTTATTGACATAAAAAAGCTTATGATACAATAAGTTCGAAAATACAGGAATCTGCGAAGTAGCTCTAAATTTAATGGGATCGTATTTGTCCGAAAGAAGTTTTAAAGTCCAAAATTGTGAAGAATCATCTCATATTTTTCCGTTAGAAAATATAGGGGTACCGCAGGGATCCGTATTGGGGCCGATACTTTTTTTATATATATAAATGATCTTCCAAATTGCATGCCTTCAGGTGATGAGTTACCAATATTGTTTGCGGATGATACAGCAATTAGTTTGAGGGCGGGCAACGAGGAGGACCTACGATTGTCCCTAGAGACTGTTGCTTTGAATGTAAATTCTTGGTTTCATGATAACCGATCAATACCTGATTTAGAGAAGTCAGAATTTATGGTTTTTGGGAGAAGTTTAAGGTCAGTGAAGCGTGTGTCATTTCAAATTATTAATATTGGAGCTTCCTCCATAAAAAGAGTAGATGTATTTAGATATTTAGGTTTTTATATTGATTCAATTCTGTCGTTTAAGGCGCATATTAGTAAACTTAAAGCAGCAGTGTCCAGGAATCTTGGTTGTTTGCATAGATTAAAGTTTCGGTTTCCATACCAAATCATGAGAACTTTATATTTTTCATTAACTGAATGTTATTTCCAGTATTGTCCGAGCGTTTGGATGTTGACTTTCCGTTCACATTTACGAGGACTCCAAATTGTTCAAATAAATCAATAAGAATCCTGGACCATTTTTTAGCACACCCTAGGAGTACAGAAGATTTATCCGAAATTAAAACGCCTTTTGTATTTCTTGACATTCTTGATTTATAACAAATTTTTCATCTTAATCTGGGCATAAAATTTTTGAAAATTCAACTTAAAGATAATTTTTTCAATATTATGAAAATTTTGGTTGACAATAAACATAGTTATTTATCAAGAACTAGGATTAAGTTTCTTTTCCTGTTTGTTAAAATTGAGGGATCAAGACTAAGTTTAAGGTATCAACTTCCTCAGATTGCGAATAAATACAAGTTATTTAAATTAGTAAGTGAATCACCATCACTATACATATATAAAAATAAATTGAAAAAGATGGTCCCTTCGGCCTACAGTAGCGGGGATTGATTGTATTATTGATTTATTTATAAATTGTTAAGTAAATCCCATACCTATACCAGTGATTTCATAGTTAAGTTAAGTTTTTTTTTTTTTTTTTTCATTTGTTCTTTAAATTTATTTTAAATTTTGTTTTGTTCTTATCAATTTTTCTTTTCTTTTTGAAGCTATGTTAGCGGGAAGTGTAATTTTTTTCCTATTATTTGATAAAGGAGACATTACGAGATTCCTCTCTTCTCCTTTGTACAAAATTTATGTATATGTTTTTGTTAAATAAAGTCAAGTTCAACCACGGTGAAAATAGTTAGCTTCTACAAATGAAGTTAAAAACCTCCTGTTGGTTTCAATCAAAAACTTTTTTTTCGAAACATAGTGCCATATCTTTTTTTTTTTGGGGGGGGGGGTGACAAGGTCAAATTTTATTGCCCATTTTGAAATGGGTTTGATATCTTAGAGGGCAATGGTCATCATGATTACAATCCTGAGTGATTTATTCCAATAGTCATTACTAGGAATGATAATCTACAATTCTGTAAACTGCTGGACCTTTCCTAGATTTTCGTTTTATTAGAATTTCTTTTAATGTTGGAAAGTCAAAATCTGAATACAGAATCAGTTTAAATAGGAAAAATTGACCTTTATAGAGTTAATTTTTATTAATTTGTTTATTTAAAAACCACACAGAGTCGTACGTGGAATGGTGGAGCGAAAAAAAAACATGCTCAACAGGAAAATTCGACTTGATTATATCATTCGTACAACTGATAATCACTGCTTTTGACCAAAATATTCAAATGAATACACAACACACAAAATTATTGTTGTGTGTTTATTATTGGGAATATATAATATTTATTTTTTCTGTTTATATTTATAATTTATTTTTATATAATGTACATTTTTGGAACTCAAGTGGGTCACTTGAAAATAGTAAATGGATCACTCAATGACCCATGGGTCATAAAATTGCCGACACTGCTAACTGCTGGCGATATGTTTGAAGATAACTGGAAGCGAAAATAGCTCAACTAACTTACCCAGTGGCACGAACTAAACGAGCCAAAATCAATCTCTTGGTCTCATTATCAAACTTGGTAATGCCGGGGGTTTCAAACTTCTGACGAATCCAATTGCACTGTTCCAAGGAATTGATAAACATAAATTCAACTCCAATATGGCGACAGTAGGCATTTTCAAGTCTAGACAGGATGTCCTTTAAAGGAAGTTGGCGTTCTTTGCCACCAATGAATGTTGTCGCAGGCAACTTGAAGACTCTATTCATGTCTTTTTCACCTAGAAAGGCAACCATTTAGAAAGAGGGATAAAGAAGCAAAAGGCTTGCCTTAAATGGATTAAATGTTTTGGGTCATCTTTGTATAGATTTTTTGTTTAATTGTATTGTTTTTCTAGTTCTAATACTGTCCCACTTAAACAAATATTATTCTATTGGATAAACATTCTATTTCATAATCTTGTAAATTTTACTAAGTTTGTTTTTACTCAATGAAGTTTATTTTTTTTTCTTCTCTTTTTAAACCTAATAATAGTTCCAAATAATACTACCTAGACACAAAATCACATTAATCAATGTTATTTACAAAATAAAACAAAAAAAATTAAGACAAACCACATCCCCTGTAAATGTCAGGGAATGATATGGAGGAGGGAAGGACAAATAAATCCTAAAAATAACAAAGGATATTTTCCTTTCATCTCACAACAGGCTTTACAAAAAACCTAACAATAACAATAACAGGAAAAATGTCCTGTTACCATTATCAACATACTTGAGACTCAGCTCATTCTTGCAAATAGGCAGCGTGAGGCCGGGCATTGCCAACATTTGATTTACAGATATAGTTATTTCATTTATGAGATATACATAATGTTACAAAATACACCTGTGCACATACATGGTATGTTGTTGCTGACCCTGTAGTATTATTATTATTTTTTATATTTTTATCTTTCTTTCTTATTATAGTGAATTTAAATGATGTTATATGTATGTGTTTTTTACCTGATTCAACCCACGTCAATCGTTTGTTTTTGGGTGAATCATATTGATTTTTGTATGTAAATTGTTGCTAAAGTCAAATAAATATATCATATCAATACAATACCGTTTGTGAGTATTCATCGGTACTTTTTCTGTATTGAGCTACTCAGTTTCCGAAAGACATCGCAATAAACATTTGTATTGATTTTTTCATCAAAATTAAATAAAACATTCCCCTAGGATAGCCAGCTCTAACAGCTTGTAATACATAGTTGACAGGCAACGACGTTTATGAAACAGGCATATGAAACACGTGCCAATACATTACAATTGTCCCTATCAATGATAGTTTAAGTTTTCATTGCACTTATTTACATTTTTTCTCTTCCTCTCTTTTTATTATCAAACTGAATTTATTTTACTTTATGGATATCCGTCAAATAAAAACCAAAACACATAAATGAGCACATTACTTCTCGAAGCACTTACATGTAAAAGTTCGACTGAAAATGTGCATTGTTTCTATTAAAGTGTAAGTTAGAATTCAGCATATTGGGTAAGGATGGAGAGGGGCAATAGCTCCCAACATATTTACGGTTCCTAGTCATTTTAAGTTTTAACGTTACTCTTTTCTCTCATTTGAAAAACTTCTCATTATTTATACTTTAACTTACCCCCTTTATAATCTGTTTATAGCAGGTAAATTATGCACTGCGAAAAAATGTGCATCAGAATAAAACGTTCCAAAAAATGGGAATAAACCTTTAGAAGCTGCTGAACATTTTTATAAGGCTTTTCAATACCTTAGATTCGTGATTCCCAACGTGGGCTGCAGGCCCCACCGGTGGGACCTGGCAATATTTTGGTGGGTCATGGGCAGGACGTGCACCCTTCACCTGACTATACTTTTGAACCTTAAAAAAAAAAAAAAAAAAAAAAAAAAAAAAAAAAAAACATGTGAATGACGTTAAATTCGTTTGCATTCGCTGCAAAAAAGATACATGATAGTATTGCAGTAACGTCATGCATTGTACAAAAGGTGTTATATAAAAAATGCCTAGAGGACGACCCCCCCCCCCCCAAAAAAACTAAGTTAATGGCCTTTTAAGCCTCCTTCAGGTGAATGCTTGTAAAATTTTGAATAAAAATTTAAATATCAACAGGGGGGAGGGAGGGGGGGCATCGCGATTTTATAAATTCCTAGGTGGGGCATAACCTAAAATTGTTTGGGAGCCACTGCCTTAGACCAAACAGATATCTCATTATTTTTGGGTTTCACGACACTTTGAAGAAAATGGTCACTCTGAAGCACAAAATGGCAGTTTGTTGAGGCAAATCTTTAGGAATATCTTAAAGGAGCACTAAAATTTAAAAAACGTCCTTTGAGTAACCTTTCCCTCCCCCCTCCACGTACCAGTAAACACTTGAATAAGATCTATTTTTTTAACTCAAAATACCACAGCAATAAGAAAAAAATTCCGAGGATAATCTGTGACAGCTCTTCTATCACCCTAAGAAAATTTTTGAGCCCTAGACTACACTCGGATGATTGAAGAAACTATAAAGATTTCATATTGATACTAAGAGAATGGGTTCAAAAGAAGTAACTGGCTTTCTCAAAATACGTAGGCATGCACGCATCTTCAAACCTGAAAAACAATAAATAGAAAGAATGATGTGAGCGTGAAAGGAAAGATGTGATGTTTTATTTTCTTTTATCGTGACCAGCAGTATATATGAAGGTAACCTAACCTGAAATCTTTTTATCAGAACGTCTACCATAAAGGATCATTGGAAGCCAACCAAACCTGATGTAAAATTCAGCACTAGAGTTGCAGTTGTGCGTTTTGAGTATCCAAGCATAATCCAACCTCTTTGGGGGGAAAAGGTAAGTAAATTCTTGTCATCATGACGTCTACAAGATATGGTTATCAGATTTCAACTAAACTTGGTGGGAAGTGAAACCCAGTCTCATACTTATTACTTTTGAGAGTCAGAGGTGAATCAACCTTTATGGAGGAAGGGTTTCTAAGCTCTTCCCAGCCCTGAAGGGGACATCGGACCTCCCCAGAACTTGACGGGAAGTAGGAACTAGTATTCTAGTTGAACCTTTTAAGTCTCAGGACAGAATCTAACCTTTGCATATGATGGGGAATTTCTAAATTCTTGTCCCTAGGACAGGCTGTCCAAAGTCGACAAATCTTGGTTGGAATTCAGAACTAGGGTCCTAAATCTGCCTTTTGGGGACTAAGACACGATCAAACCTCTATCGGAGGGTGAAAAAGATTCCTAATTTTTTTTAAACAGGGCATCTAACAGAAGAGGCTGTTAAATCTAATCCAAACTTTTGGGAGAAGAATAAATACCCTAGCTACGCCTTTTGAGGGAATGTATCTGATTCAACTTCTGTGGAGGGAGGGAGTCCCAAAATTCTTGTTCACATTTTTAGAACAGGTTGTTGGATCTCAATCAAAGTTAAAGGAAGGTAAGAGTTGGTAGACAGTTTATAGATCACAACAAAACTTAGAGGAGAGTGAGAGCTTATTTCCATATTACCTTTTTTCAGGTCTGCATGACCCTATTTGATTTTGTAGAGTAAAGGAGTGTCTAAACTCTTATCGTCAATACACAAAATTGATGAGAGATAACAGCTCTTTTTCTAGTTGTACCTCTCGGAGGTCCAGGACTAATCAGACCTCTTTGGATGGATGAGAGGTCACTAAGGCATGGTCATCAGGATATGTACCACAAAGAAAGTCAGATATCAACCAAATTTAATTCAAAGTAACAGTCATTGCATTAGCTATGCCTGCTCAGGGCCTGGCACTGATTCGACCCTGTGGGGTGGAGGAGGGTAGGGTCCCTAAATGCTTGTGATTAGCCCAGATACCAGACATGGCCGCAAGCAAGAACTAGGATATGGTTTTGCCCTTTGAAGATCTACGCCTTGTCCAAGTTCTGCAGGGAGAACCGGGCTTTTGGAATCTCTTGATATTAGTCTAATTACTAAACTGATGTTGGAATTCCTTCGAAATCGGCCCAACAGCAGCAGTTATGGCTTCAAGTGCCTGTACCTGCCCGACCTGCCCTCTGTGATAGAAGAACTGAATTATTGTCACCCAAATCCATCAGAAGAGGTTATGGGACCTAAATTGAGTGAGGCTTAGATTAGCAGCTAGGGGTATGGTTGCAGCTTTAGCAGACTAGCCGATACATTGTTAAGCAATAGACGCAAGGTCCACATGAATTGCATATTGCTGCTCAGCTTTGACCCACGGACCGCAGTTACTAAAAAACCATACAGCTTTCGCACTGAAAGAGTAGTTGGATAAATGCCTTAATTCAATTCACTTTGATCTATTATGAAGAAAAATGATTACATATTTAACAGTTTAAAGTAAGTTTTACATAATATAATTTAAGCCTAATGCACGAACTAAATTTTGCTCAAGGCTTTTCATTTTATTCCCGTTATAATTACTTTGCTTATCTGTGTATCCCTTCCTCACCATTAGGCTTTAATCACAATACATTCAAACCCAGTAACTATCCGAGATTTTATAAATTTCCAGAAACCTTGGGTTCAATACAAACTGGACAACTTCAGACATTTTACTTGTATATTCTCCTCCTTAAATCTAACTGAAAACTGAAACTATTCCCCTTCCTAAAACCGGTGCATTTGAAGGAGAAAATGTTCAATTACTGACCCTCTCCCCATTGATCAGTCCTGATCATGCTCAGCTTATATTCAAGGTATCTCGGTTATATCTTCATCAGCCTAATGATATTCTGGCACTATAACTAAAACATGGGACAGGCGATGGATTCCGAAAGCTGAATTCTATAAAGTCCCTAGATCAAGAGTTTTTCAGTTTGTCAAAACCACTACTATAATCAAATGAATTTAAGCACGTCTATGAGTCAGCATAGATATAAGGTTCAGGCTGTCGTGTTTTCCAAACTTCTTTGGGAAGGTCCCCGAACCTTTTTTAGGGGACACCCATCTTGTACCGGACCCTACTTCTTTAGGTAATTTGTATAAATTTGAATGTCACCCACCACGCCCAGCTAGGCCAGTGTTTCGTTTATTCTTATCAAGCTCACAATGTAAACAACTCTTGAGAAAAGAAAATTAAGAAATAGAAAAAAGTGTTTTTTTTTAAATAAGCCAGAAATATAAATAATACGACTGAAATCACAAATGAAAAAGTGACGATCTGTAAAGAGTGCAATACTTGTCAAATCGCAAAAAATAAGCCGAAAATAAGGATCTTCTTTTTTTTTAAACACGAATTTCTTATTGTATCATCCGATTAAGCTTGAAAAATTACATTTGGTAAATGACTGAGCTGAATTTTGCCAAAATACAATCTTAGATACTGCATTCTTAAAAATGCTGCCAGACATTCTATGATATGCAAAGGGGTAATAAGAGGGGATCCATTAAAACGTCGATACTTCCATAGACATGCATGGGAAAAATAGGCACGAGCTTTGGTACGAGCCCAACAAAAATTACTTTAGCGCAAAAACAATGAAAAAACCAACGAATTATAATGAATCGCTAAGTCAAATACCTTCACAGCTTATTGAGCTAAATGCAATAGTGCCTTAAACCACCAATATAACAATAACTGAAATATGTTTAGTCCATTACTAGCATTAAAATAGTGTTAATCGCATGTCTCTAAGATAAGATCCTATGGCACTCCCGTCGCTACACAAATGGAAACGCTAAACAAAACAATTACCATAAAAAAAGAACAAACTACACAGAGCAAGAGGGACAGTAACTAAAATGCAGACTATGAACAAAATAATAAAGGATAAAAAAGAAGCAGGTTACTTTGTATCAATTGAATAGGGCTGTCACTGTCAGGTAGAGGTACGTGATGCAGTGGCACATTCAAAGCCAACATTTTTGAAAACTTTTCTGGAAGATAATAACGTGTGAATAGGGCAAATGCTAATATCGTCGACACTCAACTTTCGTTTTATTTACTTTTATTTATGTCCTATTCACAGTGTTCTCTCGGTCTTGTTGTATTTATTGTAACTTTTACTATTTTTTGGTCATAAGAACGAATTAAGCTGACGTCTGATTAGTCATGCTCCTGCACGTGTTTTGCAAGACATTTATACTTAGGCTTGGAAATCTACCTAGGCATACCCATGAACGCCATTTTATGACCATTTTAATGTCTTGCCATTTTAATGCATCCTGGTTGACTGGACCTGAATATTTTGACACAGCCTTCTCGGCTCAGAGTTCTAGTAGCAATTGCCCCTCCCCATTTTACGCCCTAGGTTCAAGTATCATGAAATTTATTTTACATTACTACAACAACGTCAAGTAATCTTCCAACTGGAAGACCCAGACTGGAATTTCTAGATGTTTACTGTGGTTGCACACTATTCCCTTGGGTTAGGACATTCTTCTTTTCTTGGCTTAGGGTCACTTAAATCTGTTTAAAATTGCGGATGCGAATGGGTCTAGAAGTGACAAACGGCGCAACTTAAGTACTTTCACTTCTGGCCCACTGTAAAGATACGGAAAAGGATCCAGTTAAAAAATGAATAAGTCTAGTCAGACAAAAGTGATGCAACATTAACGGACATGAGTAATTAAAACACAATTTTTGTCAAGAGACTGCCATATCAAACGCTATTAGATGACAGAACTGTGAATAGAATGACAAAGAAGTAAATAAAACGACGCAAAAACTAATACGCGGAATACCTCATCAGTATGTATGAGGTCGTAATTCTTTGAGGGGGGGGGGGTTACCCTTGGATGCAGACATGCGCTAAATATTATTAACGCATTCAAACTGTGTTTCCACTCCCTATTGTCTATTGTTTAGTGCTTAGGTACCTCCATAACAAAAGAGGAGAAACATGGAGGTGCATTGTCTGTTTCAATAAGTTTAAAAATTAGGGATTTTAATAGATATTTAAATCCCTAAATCTCAGCTTTTACAAATAATAGCTTAAATGGAGAAAAGATGAAAGCAAAAAATGATATGAAGCATTCACATTGACAGCAAATACTAGACAAATTAAAAATCATTTAGTAAACGTTTCATGCATACATACGTGTTTCGCTGCATAGTCTATTTTCATTTTTTTTTTTCCTGCTAAGAAATCCAGATAAAATTTTAATTGAAACCAATCTCCCCAAGTCCAAAAACGAACATAAAAGAAATAACGGTTTTGAATCTGATGCGCCAATAATTTCTTTATAAGATGTAAAGTCGAACTGGCAACCATGTTAAAACAAAGAGAGAAAAATCTCAAAATGAATAACAAAACGATGGGATTGCGACCAGTAGAAGGAAAGGAAAAGACACCAAACGACGAATGTTTCACCTGTATAAAACTCGGCGTCTTCAGGACTAAATAAAGAAGAAACTAATTAAATGAGTAAAGATAAAACCTAATCAAAGAGTACCATAATACTAAAAGTAGTATTAATTGTATATATAGATATTGGTTTGTTTCTTATTTGGTTATTGTTTTTAGTTTTAGATTTAATTTTTTTTTAGATTTACTCTTTTAATTAGTAAATCCAAAATTTACTAAATTTATTGGATTACTCTTTTAATTCTTTACTCTTTTAATTAGTTTCTTCTATATCTAGCTCTGAAGACGCATAATTTTATACAGGCGAAATATTCGTCGTTTGGTGTCTTTTCCTTTCCTTCTACTGGTCGTAACCCCATCGTTTTGTTATTCATTTTGAGATTTTTCACTCTTTGTTTTGTCATCTGCTAGGAATCATTTCCAGTTTATTTTGGCAGTTGCTTATTGGCTTGATTACGGAAACTTTTATTCCTATGGGATTGGTTTTAATGGTATTTTAGAATGGACTAGGTCAAATTGACTTCTAAGGACTTTTTCTAAGCATGATGGGAAACATATTTCTGTCATTGGTTTGGTATTGATTCTTATCTCTAGTGAATATCGTTGTGACTGTATCAAAGGTCTCAATCAAGTGCATTAGCGAAAAACCTTAAAACAACAGTAAAAAGTGGACTTGGTGGGATTGACTTATGAAACGCTCGATTTTCGGGAATTAATTGTTGAGTCCAATTAGATCAAAACTAGTCCAATAAGTCAAATAGACAAATTCTAACCATATTCAATAAAAAAAAAAGTTTTTTGACTGAAAGTAAGGAGCGACATTAAAACTTAAGACGAACAGAAATTATTCCGTATATGAAAGGGGCTGTCCCCTCCTCAACGCCTCGCTCTTTACGCTAAAGTTTTTATTGTTTTTAAAAATAAAGTTTTGAGAAAGATAAAAACTTTAGCGTAAAGAGCGAGGCGTTGAGGACGGAACAGCCCCTTTCATATACGGAATAATTTATGTTCGTTTTAAGTTTTAATATCGCTCCTTGCTTTCAGTTAAAAACAGACTTGTTTTTTTAATTTAATTTCTTAATATTTTTAAATTAATTCAGGGTTTGATTTTGGCTCATCGTACATGAATAATTAAAACAAAATTTGCATATTAATTTTACTTTATTTTTGGCTAAATGGGTTTCTCTAAATTTGTTTAGTTTTATTTACGAACGTTTTTATTAGTAATAAATATACGTAACTTACGAATTAACTTACGTAATGAACTTATATATTAGTATATTTTTATTACATATATTAGGGGGTTCACCCCCTAGTCAATACCTCGCTCTTTACGCTAAAGTTCGAATTTTTTCCCAATTCTTTAAAAATGGCTTCTTAATCACAAAGGCCTTAAATTAGAATACATAGATCTTATGAAAGTACTAAGAAAACTTTAGCGTAAAGAGCGAGGTATTGACTAGGGTGTGAACCCAATCATATACGTAATAGTTTCTGTTCGTTTTAAGTTTTGATGTGGAAAAGTTTTTCAGTTGAAAAATATTTTTTTTTTATTTAACTTCTGATCGTTTTTTTTTTAATTAATGCTGGGAAATTCAGCTCCCCCTTCATAGCAATGTCCCTTCCCCCATGAAAACTTTCCCCATGGACAGATCCTCCCACGTACCCCCCGACCCACCCACCCCCACTACCAGAAAAAATCTCCTCTGAAAACGTCTGTATACTTCCCAATAACCAATACTATATGTAAGCATTGGGCAAAGTTCATAACTTGCAGCCCTTCCCCCGGAGACTGTGGGGGATTAAGTCATCCTAAAAGACATATTCATTATATTTTTCGACCATGCTGAACACAATGGCTATCTTAAAATTTTGATCGGCTGACTTTGGGAAATAAATGAGCGTAGGAGGGGGCCTAGTTGCCCTCCTTTTGGTGGTCACTTAAAAGGGGCACTAGAACTTTTAATTTCCGTTCGAATGAGCCCTCCCGCGATATTTTAGGACCACTGGGTCGATTCAATCACCCCTGAAAAAAAAAAAAAAAAAAAAAAAAAAAAAAACATGCAGCCGTGATTTTTCTTGTGGCAAAAAAAAACAAAAAAACAAAATTCCACATTTTTGCAGATAGGAGCTTGAAACCTCTACAATAGGGTTCTCTGATACGCTGAATTTGATGGTGTGATTTTGATTAAGGCACTATGGTTTTTAGGGGGCGTTTCCCCCTTTGTTGAAAATAAAACAAATTTTCTCAGGTAACTTTTTCTCGCGTAACTTTTGACGAGTAGAACTAAACTTGATGAAACTTATATATTTGAAATTAGCATAAAAATCTGATTCTTTTGATGTATATATTGGTATCAAAATTCCGTTTTTTAGAGTTTCGGTTACTATTGAGTGGGGTCGCTCCTTTCTTAAAGTTCGTTACCACGAACTGTTTGAAAAGTAAAAGTTCCCGAGTAAAAGCATTACCACGTTAAAAAAAAAAAAAAAAAAAAAAATGAGCGACACCTTAACAAAAGGAAGATGTGAGGTAATTAAGACGATGCATACGAAGACTTTTTCCAAACTTCGTTCATGGCATCCGATTTTGCAACATTTAGAATTCATTTTCAACACTTTCCAGAAATTAATGCACAATTCTGTTTTTTTAACTCATTTGCAAATTATAATCTCTCGTTGTTTTTTCACACTCGTTACGTTTTGTATCTAAACAGCCGCATTAGCAACATCAGCAATTTAGCAATTAGCAATTTGTATATTGCAATCTGTATTTCGAAATTCAGGAAAAGACAAGTTTGATGTAATTTAAGTTCAAACTTAATCGCAAAACGCAACTTAGTTGTAAGTCGCTAAACGCTAGATACTGTTGGTAATTTTTTTTTAACACTAAAGCCAAATTCCTCTATTTCCGTTTTCGATACTCAGTGCTTGTTAGCGGTAATTCTCTAAGCGGTACAATCCGAATTCACGTTAAGTCAGAAAATCTTCGTTATTATCACAAAATTAGGCTACAAAAAATCTCGGTTGCATAAGATGCGTGCTCTTTTCATCATTCAGTCACTTACCTAAATTATAGCTACTATATTGCAATTCAGGAGGCAAACTTGAATCAAGATCTGCTTGATTGATTCCTAACGGATCTAAAGCAGCTAGGTGATGACCCCGAATCTAAAAAAAGCAACAAAAAGAAAATATACACGAATATCCAATAAGCATGCAATGCAAGCTAAAAACAATAAATACATAAAAACAAACGAAGTAAAAATAAAAACAAAAAATAACGAAGAGAATGAGTCAAAGCCGTGAGAATCCTATGTTCAAACTATGAACCCCCCCCCCCTCCGTCACTTCATAAGCAGGTAAGAAGTTCGTAAATCTAAGCAACTTAGGTCTTTAAAACGAACCGCAGAAGAGGGACATTCACCACTACCCAGTCGTTGGATCGCATCTAGAATTTTCTCTAGTTTCTCTAGTTCTCTAGTGTTTTTTACAGTAAACAAAAAGCTTGAAAGAATAAGAAGATAAGTCTATAAACCAGGATTAAAGCTTTGGAAGCTACTGTGATGACGGTGGTCAAATATGGCAGAAGTGGCAGAAGCCTTGAATAGGCACAAGGATTGTGAGCCGTACTCATTTTAATTTTTGATCGTTTTTACTTTAGCTCGGTTATCTATTGTAATTTCTGTTCGTTTTGGGTCTCATTTATTTATTGATGCTGATATGTGTTAGTTTTAAGGTTCCTTCACATTGAATTTCGGCTTTCCGTTCTCCCCTTCACACTGAACTCCGTAAGCCTTTCGTAAGACTCATAACCCTTCCTAAGACCTTACGTTAACGTATCCGTAAGTCAAAACACAATGCTAGAGGTCTGATGGAAGAATTTCAAAATATTTCAACTTCTTACGTTTACGTTTGAGCAAAATGGAACTTAGATGAACAAATATTTGGGTTTGTAAAAGCTAGAAAATGTTATATAGCTCAAAGGACCCTGTTTTCAAGGACAAACAATTTAAATTAAATTCTTTGGAAAGTCTCATCCAACTTTTTCATCAGCAGGAAAGAAAGTAGTAAGTATAGATTGTCTGGATTTATAGGCCTAGGCTAGGATAGGCTATGCTTTGATAAATATTGCTAGTTTTTTTCAATTCTCTTTGGGTTTTAGATTAAAATAAAACGTTTTGTGGTACAGTTAATCATTTAAAATGATATTTAGGACATTAGTTTTGTAACTTAACTCAGGATTTAAAATGTTCTTTATGAGATTGAAGCAAGAATAAATTTAGATTAGGATCTAACCTACTTTGGTACATTTAAATGGATAGTTTGATCTAGTTTCTCAACATCCTCTATAATGAAAAAGATTTAGGATCATTGAGAAAAAATAAAGACTTTAAGTTAATTTCTTGGGCAATATAGAAGTTTTATATAGGCTATCTTAGGGATATATCCAGGACCATTAGGGAAGATAAGGTGCGCTGTCAGAAACACATATGATACAGGAAAAGAGCATAAAACAAGAAATCTAATGGTATATTTTTAAGTTTATTAAGCCATTTTCTCCTACAAAGCTGCTGATCTGTAATGCTACCTTGCATTGTATTACCAGTCCCCATGATTGGGTTCACTATGGGCTATTTAAGGCTGTTTGTTTTTTCTCAAAATGATAAAACTGTACAATATTACCTAAGTTTTGATTAGAAATAAGTACAAAAATGTTACAAGCATTAATGATCTGCAAAGTTTTGTTTATAACATAGGCAATAGGCTATATATTTTAAATTATTTTTTTACAACAATAATTTATTTACATTTCCAACATGTGAAAATTATATTTATGGAATTCACAATAGACAGCGTATTCACAGTAGGCTACAGCAATATTTCCTGTGGTGTTGAAATATATTTGTATGGATTTATTGACACAGATAGATATATCAACTACCAAACATTACTAAGAATTTAAATGAAGGATAAAACCATTTAGTAAAAAGATTTGAATGACATAGTTGGAAATAATATTTGGTCATTATATCTATGTAATGTGTGATCTTTAAGAACTTTGTCAGAAAGGAAGGAAAATGTCATAGAAAAACATGAACTCTGAAATAAAGAAAAAAAAAGAGAATAGTAAATACAATGTCATCATTTCCCCAAACACCTGTGTGTGGATATTGTCTTCAAGTAAAAGTTGATTTTGACTAACTTTAGTTGGACCCAAAGCAACCTTAAAATTTGATGCAAACACAACAAATTGTATTGTATTTTAAAGCTTCAAATCAGGACACTGAATATGCATGGTTTTTTGGCACATCACCAACATGTTTTAAGTGACACTCAACTTTGATAAGCAAATGGAAATACAGTAGAGTCTATTGAGTATTTATGCATTGAGGTATTATAGTAGTAAAGAAATGATATTAATTCAGTTAGTACCCTAACAAATGTTGTATAATTGGATGTAGGCAAAGTACTTGTTTCAATAAATTTGATTTAAGGCACAGTAAATTTTACTTCTTTTCTAAGTGATCCTTGACTTTCTGTGGTCCAAAAATTCTTTTTTTATTGCTCCATAGAATTAATTAGCTATGGAGTTTGTGCTATTGAGGAGAAAAATTAACTAAATCTCCACAATATATTTTATGAATAAGCTGCAATAAAAATTGGGCTATAAAATGAGTATGTTAAAAGTTTAAAAATTGAAAAATTTAGTAATCATTGATTTTTTTTCTAGTTAATGAGCTTATGAAAAGATGGGGGAGCTTGAGAACCTGAGAGACCACTATGTCTACCTAAAGAAAAAAGGGAGATCTACAAGTGGATCTGGTGCTAGTATAAGCTTGAAGCCAGAATACCAAAAGTTTGTACAAAGAATGAACTTACTTTCTGAACATATAATTGAAAGGAACCATAAGACAAAAGGGAACACTGTTCAAGATGAGAATATATTAGTGGACATTTATTCAGAGTGTGCAGGGGGTGCCAATATTATAACTATGATGAAGTGAATGATGCTGATTCTATTACCTTTCGCGAAGAAATTCTCATTAGCAATCAAACAGACATCCAAAGATGTCAAGCTTCTAGTAGGCAATAAATATTTACATCAAAAATCCAAAATCAAACTCATAATAGAACAAAGACAGGGTCTAGAGATCAAACAGACCTGAAGGAACAGCAAGCAATTGACAAAAAAAAGCAGCAATGACCAGCATGATCTGGAGTGGTACTTTCTACAATCACTGTTATCTCATCTGAATAAAGAACCGGATGACTCAAAATTGGAGTTCCAGATGGAGATCATGAAGGCAGTTAAAAAATACTTTAATCGTTCAGTGTATTTTTAGTTTTATAGACGAACTTAATAAAGCTTTTTTTCTCTCTTTAAGGTAAGCATTAAATTATATGAAAAAAATGTCTAGTAGGTCTAAAAAAAAATAAATATTCCAGCAATATAAATAATTAATAATAATAACACTAGTACCAGAGTAAAAACATGATATAAGAAAATACTTTTGACATTTCTATGTCTTTGTTTTGAAATGTATTAACTGGTTCTAGATTTCTTTGAAAAAAAATCTAATAGCTATAATTAGGTGTCTTAATTCTATGGGATATGGTGAAAAACAATGTAAAGAGACGCTTTTTAACATAAAGCTTTTAAAAATGTGTAAGAAGACATGCCTGCCATGAAACTGAAACTAAAGAAAAAAAAAACGGATTTAGAGAAATTTGGAAACTGCCATGCAGTGTCCTTTCCCTTTGCCAGTGTTCACTTCAAGAGGTTATAAAAAAAAACCTGAAGCCCCTCTAAAATGGCATCAGATCAAAATGAAAAGTATACTGTTGGAGTCAGTATGGTCAAAAACCTAGAAAAAGGAAATTACAGCCCCCTTCCTTACACAACAAGGAAAACCACTTTTTTGCATGGGTAGCGCTGAAAATTGACGTTGCAGTGTGAAGGGAAGATTTTCGGTGTGAAGGAACATAAACGTAAGACCCGTAACATGAAACGTAACAACCTTAGGACTAAACGTAACGTAAAGTCTTACGTTTTCAATGTGAAGGAACCTTTACGCTTGGTAGATCAATTGATTCGATTTTTGCTCATTTTTGGTTTAATTTACTTTCTTGGTAAAATTTTTTTTTGTTCTTCATTTTTCTTTGAAAAACTTATCTTGTGGAAAGAATTTTTTTTACAATCGTTACAATCGTTCATACCTTCTGCAATAGGTCTCGCATATTTTCGATCCTTAAAGTTTGGCAATTTTACAACTTTAAGTTGTTTTTTTTAATTTTTACATTATAAAATTTTAAATTTCCATTAAAAAATTTCACGATCTTACGTCCGAAACACCTTGTAAACATACTTTTGTTGATTCTTGGGGTGCCAATTAAGCATAATAGTCCTCTTAAACTTTTACTGGCTATGTAATTATATCTTCGGATTATTCATACCTCCCTTTCTCTCCAAACATTTATTGGAGCGTAACAGACAGTTTCTATTAGCATAATTAAGAATTTAGCAATCTTCAATCACCTCAGAAAAGCTGATACTACCACTGGATGGTATTAGCCTCTAGAATTAAATGTGTACAGCTCAACAGACACCGCTTCCGCAATTCATAAATATAGGCAGAACCGTGACCATTTAAAGCATGTTTTTTTCAGCTGGGGGTAAACGCTTAGATAACTTACTGGAGAGAACGAAACATGTTAAGAAAATAATTCTTACTTCATAATATGCAGAATAATCATAGTTAAGACATTTTGCATGCAGCCTCGCTACACTTTAACCCCCCCCCCCCACCCACCCTCAACGTGCAAATATATAGCCCAAATTATATATTTCCTATCTTAAGAAAACAATTCTGACTTCATAATATGCAGAATAGTCATAGTTAACATATTTTGCATGCAGCCCCGTTATACTTCACCCCCCCCCCCGTGATGCGCAAATATATAGCCCAAATTATATATTTCCTATATATTCTCCCAATACATCTCAGTTGTTTCAACCCGCGTAACCTGTAAATTGAATCAACTGCGACGAAATAAAAACTGGAAAATCAAGTTACGGATGGCAGAATGCATTTGAAATATATAATATGGGCTACATATTTGCCTATTAGGGGGGGGAATATAGCAAGGCTACATGCAAAATGTGTTAACTATGATTATTCTGCATATTATGAAGTAAGAATTGTTTTCTTAACATGTTTCGTTCTCTCCAGTTAGTTCTCTAGGCAAATACCCAGCTAGGGAAAACACCAATACGAATAAAGTGAACTAAATAATTAGAAAACAGCCTTCGTTTGAACATAGGAATTCGAAAAAAAGATCAAAGCTATGCATAAAACATTGAATAAAATGAGATTAATATGCGCAGTACAACATCAAAGATTACCAAAACTTTTGTTTAGCAGGTCTAATGGCATAACTTCCACAAACGGAGCATCACGACCTTGGTGAGACAAAATGTCGAGAGGATCCAGAGTTGCTGACAAATGTCCTCTTATCTAAAGGCACACACAAGTTAAAAACGAAACTAAACAAGACACAACTTCTGGAATGGAAACATTAAGAGGAACATAAATTAAAAATGTATTCTGTTTACTAGATGTTCATTAAAAAAAAAACAGAAAAAAAAACACACTGACGTATTCAGAGCGGCGAAGAGCTGGTTTTAGTGATAGTTACTTTAGCTGGCCGCCTATAGATTACGTGTAGCACAATAGCACGGGCTCAGGGTTACTAAGATAGCACGAAAGTGCTATTTTAGCACTATTGCAGTATAAATTTTTTACTATAGCAAAAAAATCGCTGTGTAGCATGCAAATTTGAGCATTTGTAGCACTTTAGGAACTGACCGTGCTGGCAACCCTGGTGGCTATACTTAAAACCCTTAATATAGGGGTTTTTGAAGAGCCATAGTAGGTTCTATAGTAGGATCTCAATTTTCGTAGAACTCGGGTTAGAAAGAGAAAAAGGTTCTAGTAACAGGCCTTTACCTACGGGTCAAATTCGGAGAGGCATAGGAAGTAAGAGAAACCAGTCAAAATTGGGACTAAATAAAGTACAATGGTGCATAAATTTATACTGTATGTAGGAAATAGACGCAACGTCGTGGTCTCGTGGGATATACCGTCAGCCACACATTTAGGTCAAATTTCAGTCCAAGAAAAAAACTATTAGCTCAAAACCTTTAAAAACCATGAATTCACGATCCCGATTGTCCTTGTGACAGTATTTTAATGATCTGGATTATTAGTGGATCACGGGAAATTTTTAGTCCAATCCGATTAGTCAGAAAAAAAGGCCTCTAACATTGATACTTTCTACATAACGAAGTCCAAGAAAAGTTACAATTTTCGAGCTATATATTATTTAAAGTCGAAAACAACAAACTGATAAGATTTGACGGAACATTTAACCAACTACAAGGACATGCTACGAATCAAGTATAACAACATTTCATCATGAGACAAGATAAAAATAAAGTGGCAAAGTGCCCTGAACTCAATTATTACCTGACTTAATTTTCTTATATCTCAAAGGAGCACGATCATCTTTTGTTTTATTCTTTTGAACATAAAAAAGTAAAAGTAAAGACAAACAAATTACAAGTTCCTTTTTCTAGGCATAGCCTAGAAAAAGGCTATGCCTAACCTTTATGCAAGGCTAGACATAACCTTTTTCTCATTTAAACTAATGAGAATGAAATAATGCTCTAAAATATATTTGACTAGAAAACAGACGAGTTGGTGCAGTCCGTTATATTTTTTTTTATATAAACCTTTATTGATCTATATGTTAATTTCTAATGTCAAAAAAAGAAAAAATTACCGGCATATATCAAGTTTATGGTTAAGGGACAAATCAGGTATACAGGCTATCCCTACTTTCAAGAATTTCCAAAAGACAGGCAAAAGAGTTAAAAACAAATTAAAACAACAGGGGCCTTAATTGTGCATCCAATGACACCCCAATAATGCATCCAATGACACCCCAATATCATGCTGGTAAGGTGAAAATTTTGCACCATGCAACCGAGCAGTGAAAATCTTATATCCATGTTGCACTGGTGGAGGAAGTCTCTATTTAGTATTTACAATTTCATTCCTTCAATGCTTTTCATGAGTATTATTGTCCCCATCTACATACTAAACGATAGTTATGTATCCCCCACAAAAAAATAACTTAGGAAAGAAGTATAGGTTCTAACGGCTTGAACTCATTCTTCTAGAACTATCAATTGACAAAATTTCATCCTTTTTTATAATATGGTCGTCAATATTAGTCAGTATATGTTGTCAATGATTGACAACAATCATTTTCCTCTTTTGCTTTTCCAAAGAGTTGGATTTTTAACTTCTTATTTACAAAATCTGTGAATGCAATCCAAAAATAAAAGCAGGTGAACGTTCATTTGCAAGAATAGTTGAATAGTCCCTACAAAAACAAACTAGCCTCTTCTCTGGAAGGAAGTGTTGTAGGCCTACTCTGTTTTATTTAGGCAAATTTTCAAGAGTATCGTGATGATAAAATTTGTCTTTTTATGAATTAAACAAGCCAATTGGATTTCACTCTGATCAGAAAAGGGGCTTTATTTTTAGGGGTCATATATCATGGAAAGAAGTATAGCAGATAAAAAAAGAATTAGGTAATTTTTTTACAAAGAACCTTAAACAGGATCACACAATAACTGCACTATCCCTAAGGACAAATAGACCAAACAACATCTTTTCTGGAACAAAGCGTCATAATTTTTTTGTATAAGGAATGCTTCCCGACATCATGACAACAAAAATTTTCATTTTAGCAATTAAACAAGCCAACAAAGCTAAGGATTTCATTCTTATCAGAATAGGAATTTTAATACATAAATATAAAAATCGTGTATAACAAGCAGCAATAATTTTTTTTTTTTTTTTTTTTTTACGAAAAGCAGAAGAAAGTGGATATTTCTTTAGCAGAAACCTCAAACAAGAAGAAGACTATAATGATTTCATTTATTCTTCGATAAAAACATGCCAATTCTACTGTGCAAGATTTGATCAAAACCCAATTACTGGGTAACCCCAAGAAAAAAATTATACGCAACATCTTATGACACGTGTACCATCTAATGAATCTAAGCTAAACAAAGTCACTCGAAAATTCAAGAACATATTTTAGGAGTCAAGAAAAAAAATAGTTTTTCTTAGCTATTTAATTTTCATATTAAAAATTACATTCGCCAAGGGCTTGGTCTTATCAAAGAAACCATACATCATTTTAAAAGAGTACAATAAAAGCACGTCTTGCTCAGCCACAAACAAAACTCATTACCTCAACATCAGAAATTATATTTACAATGATATTTACCTGGTATGATCTAATGATTGCTTGGACTGCAAGATGGTCATCAATAGTCTTTTCGTTAACTTGAAGTGCGCCAAGGCCTTGTTCTTGAGATAAATGCGGCACAAGGGCAGATATTGGTACCTATGATACAAGACAGGTAACAAATCATATCTCTGCACTTTTCGCAGTATTGTTTTCATAGGTTTTTTTTTGGTAAAAAAAAAAAAAAAAAAAAAAAAAAAAAACTTACAATCCGTAAGGGTTCCAACAAGCCGTTCAACCCTCCCAAAAATGGCAACAAGTTTTTCATTGTTTGAGAATTAAATCACATTAGTGTCTACGCTGCTGTTTTTAGAAATTTAACACCAGAAAGCTTAAAATTTCGACACGTTATCACGTGTCAAAATGCGGGATGAAGGCGATAATTACTAGTTTATCTGATACAAGACATGTCACAAAAAACCTTCAAAATTTAAAAAGGTAGACAAAAAATCATCCGTGTACTTTTTGTATGCCATGAAAATGAAAAATAATAAAGAAGCTATATGAGAGAAAAATGCGGCTTTAAGAGAGGGAGAAGATATGTTGACCAGTTTTCACACTCAGATTAATAACTGAAAAATGTCAAAATTATCAGACTCTTTTAGTTCTGAGTTAACGATCCAGCTAACAGGAGAGCTTAACTGAGTTCCTATTATTGTATGGTATACAGATAAATACCTAAGACCGATTAGTGCTATGCACGAGAATCATACTGCTGCAGTTAAGGTGGGGAGCGAGGTTAGCTGCTGGTTAGGTGTGCAATCAAGAGTTAAGCATGGTCGTCTGTTATCTAACTTTATAAGGATTATTTGAGGGCCTTCGTCCTAAGCAACACGGCAAATGCTATAGAAGAAAATAAGATTAAATGGAAAGGTACAACTTTTCTAGACTTATCTCTAGTTCCCACATGCTGCGTTTTACGATAAAGTGCATTTTGAGCTACGCATTGAATTTACAATAACAAAAAACGCACATAAATATCTTAAAAATCGTACACAAGATGCGAGAAAATCGCATCTGCCCTTACCCTATCTTACATTGGATGAATTTCAATCCATTTACTTTTGTTAAATTTTTACTATTGCTAAGAAATAATGAGCAAGATCCCAGGAATGGCTACAAAATCTCAATCAACTGGTCATCGTTTTCATTCATTGGCTATTCACTTGCTTCCTGAGCACCATTTCTCCCATGCAATGACAAACTTCAAAGGATGCGGATTTGCGTTTGTCCGTATAAATGCTGGTGAAAAATCGCGCACAATCCGCAAAACCATTGCAATTTTTCACATAAAGCAGTGTACGGGAATTAAGGGTTAGATTATAAAGTAGAACAGACCAAATTTCGCTTGTAAACATAAGAATGACCAGGGTTGAAATTATTACCATTTTGAAACACGATAACGATTGCGCTATGCCGCACTAAAGAAGTCACGATGTCGCTGTAATTGACGTCAGATGCAAATTCTTTTTTTACACGTTAGAAAGAATAGGAAGATAAGACTTCGCCTCCCTCTTTACACTCTCCCAGGAAGTTCGTATTTCTTTTAAATCTTTCCTTCTGGCACCCCCCCCCCAGTGGACGACCTGGTTTTTGTTTGGCCCTAGACGGTTGGCTGACAATATTTGGCAATCTGTCATCCGAATATGGTTTGATCCCACTTTCTTATAATAATAGACATTTTATTTTAATATGGCTAGACCACAACTCACAGGTGAAGAATGATGGGCTTCAAATGATCTTACTTTTTGATAAACTAGGGTCAAACGAAACACAGGACGTCCTTGAATGTAACGGGAAGAAGTCATTAGGAAATATTTAATATCTAGGAACTTCACGAGAGGGAGTAAAAAGTGAAGCTCTTAAGACAATGAGGTGGAGGAGAAGCGTCTGCAGCTGTGTTAGTCTATGGCGGATTGGTGTAGCAAAGGACTGTCAGAAGTAGTAGTAGTCATCTGTTCTTATTCTTTCTCGATATAATGTTAACAAAAATACCGCAGTAAAGTCATAAATATGAGAGTTAAGAGCTGAGACTCACTTCAAGGCCTGTACTTAGGTAAAAAAAAAAGGGGAAAAGAAATATATATTGGATCTTGGAGTAGTTTTATAACTACTAAATGTTCGTTTAATATAGTTTTGCAATCTCTGTCATTACACTGGATCACACAGTATTTGCTGTAGAAAGTTCTGTCGTAAATTTAATGCTACTTATCACGCCAATTTAACACAATGTTATCATAATTTTTACACTGTCCACTGTTTTTGGCACTCCAATTTTCAAAAGTTAATTTTCGAAATTCAAAATGATATTATGTTCTTTTTATCACTAATGGTGTTTGCGTAGTGATCTTTGGGGTCTCTTTAGCAGAATTTACGGTGCTTCAGACACAAATTTAAAAAAACATCCAAGTGAAAATTAAAGACGATAAAAAGGAACTCTGACAACATTTTCTTTCCCAAGTATGTAATAATGGGGGCGGTCTTCAAACCTGTGCCTCCCACCTCCCCAAGGAAAGACACCATGAGAATTGACCTATTGGATAGTTTCAATTATATGGGCAGTACTATTTTTAGTATGAAATGTGGATAACGTAAGTGTAAAATGTGGAATAGCCAAGAGAGAGTGTTTTCCGGAGTTAAGTTTGGAAAAGTAGGAGTGTTAGAGCTAAAATCAAGAAACTAGAAGCCACAGTAGTGACAGTTGCCAAGTATGGTTTTGAAATGTCGGCGCTTCGAAAAGCTGATGAAGATATGCTAGATATTTTCCGGGGGAACTGTCTACTGACAGTTTTAGGTGCTCGTTTCAGTGACGGTACTTCAAAGAAAGTTTCATGAAGATTGTGGTTAAGATCCCACCGTTCATGGCTAAAATGAAAGGAATTTTAAGGAGTCACGTTAACGAGCAAAGACGAAAAGGTCAAGAACAGGAACGAAAGAGGTTACATTAACGAACGATACGTGGCGAAAAATCGCACAATAAGGCGATCCAGCTGGGGTCAAATACACAGCGCTGCTGGCGAGGACACCAAGGACAGTTTCTATAGTGATTTGAACGACATACTCAATACAGTACCTGAGCACGATGTATTAGTTGTGTGTGGCGACTTTAATGCCAAAGTTGGTAGTGATAATAGTTTTGCGCCTGATGTGCTAGGCCGACATGACCTGGGTGTTATCAATGATAACGGAGTGCGTCTGGTTGATATGTGTGCCAGCCGTAGCCTGATAGTAGGTGGATCATGGTTCCCCCCATCGTGAAGTACACAAATATAATTTGTCTTCACCTGACGGTGTTACAAGAAGTCAGATTGACCACATATTAGTGAAAAAGCATCATAGAACATCGCTGGAGGATGTGCAAACTTACCGTGGTGCAGATACATACTCTGACCACCAACTGGTGACTGCCAGTTTCAAACTTAAGCTGAAGACCGTGAAGAAATATAAAAAACACTATCAAGTCCTTTGACGTGTGGAAGCTCCAGGACCTTCGACAAGCGTACTGTGTAAATCTTGTTAATAGGTTTGCAAGTCTTTCGACTGAAGACACAACTGCAACAGTAAACGAGAGATGGGAGTCTATTGTACAATGTGTGCGGGGTGCCACCGAAGAAAATAGGGTATGCAAAAAAGAAAAGTGAGCAGTGGATCAGCGACAAATCTTGAAAACTTACCGAATTTCGGTAACGAATTACCGAAAAGAAGCCAAAATCATGTTGGAATTATGCGAGAGTGAGTCCACTGTCAAGTACAAAGATTTTTGAAATCTGAATATAAGGAAGCCCACAAGGTCGTAAAGCGGTCTACCAGAGCTGACAAACGGCTCTTTCTTGAGACAAAGGCGGCTGAAGCAGAGACAGCCGCCAGTAAGGGCGACACTCGGACAGTCTAACGTATCACAACGGAAATATCTGGAGATTTCAGAAAGTCGGCACCTGCAATTGAAAGTAAGGCTGGCCAACTTCTTACAAAAAAGGAAGACATTGATGAGATGGAAAGAATACTTCAATGAGGTACTAAGCTTTCCGCTGCCTACAAACCCTGTATCCCCTCCGGCTGAGCTATCGTTCCTCCAACTTGACATAAGCGAAGAACCTATAAGCCTGCTTGAAGTCATGACAGTATTACATTTGCTTAAGAATGGCAAATCTTCAGGAGTTGACGGCTTTCAGCCTGAACTCTTGAAGTATGGAGCTGAAATCATTGCCGTGCCCCTTCACAAGGCTCTTTCTCAGATATGGGAAACTTAAAATATTCCCATAGATTGGAAGACAGGGGTTATCGTCAAGCTCTTTAAAAACGGAAGAACAACCAACTGCAATAATTGGCGAGGTATCACTCTGCAGTCTGTAGGGGGTAAACTTTTCTGCCAAGTACTGCTGAACCGCATTCAGTCAAAAGTCGGAACAATACTAAGAGATGAGCAACATGGGTTTCGACCAGGGAGTTCAGATTTGATGTTCAGTTTCAGGGTACTCATAGAGAATTCTTCTAGGGGAAAGAGTATATATCTTTGTGCTTTAGATCTATCAAAAGCTTTCGATAGTGTATGTCATAGTCAGCTTTTTTCTGCTCTTCATGGTTGCGGTGTCAATCTATCGGTTATAATGCTTCTTCGTTACTGGTACTCATAATTCTTTCTTTCGGCTGAAATCGGCGCCAGATACTATTATTAAAGTGAAAAGAGGTTTAAGGCAAGGTGGAGTTTTATCTCCGACCCTATTTAAATTATGTATTTCAGGAGTTCTGGCAAAGATATCGGCTACCTATCTCTCTGGTTTTTCTGATGTTTCATATCTTGCCTATGCTGACCTGCTTCTTAAAAGCCGTACTAAAATTGGTCTATCGAACATAGTTTCTTGTGTTGCTACTTCTTTTTCAGATATAGTCCTTTGTCTTAATGTAGATAAATGTAAATTTCTTTCTTTTAACAAAAATTCTAGTGCTCCCCTTTGTTGTAGTGGCTTTACTATCCCTCTCGTAGATTCTCTTCGAAGGCTCGGCATTTCTGTTACTAATAGTCTTCCGAGCTTGCGCCAGCGACAATCTCAGATATTAATAAGAAAATTCAATTGGGATATGCTAAGATTGTTGCCAATAGAGGTAAATTTAATAAACTCGCGTTGGCCAAGCTCTCCTCAACTTTTTGTGACCATTCAATTCTTTTTGCTTCTGGAATTTTCGCCCTTCTTAAGAAAAATGAGTTAAAAAAATCCAGATTAATTATTTTAGATTTTGCAAATTTTTGTTGTTTCTTCCACCTTGGACTAAAAACAGGGTAATTATTAGTAAATTTCTTGTTCCTGATATTACTGTAAAACTAGAAGCACTACACAGAAAGCTTTCAAATACCGCTTGTATCTGTTTTTCTCCCCACCATCACCTTATCAGGTTTTTTGAGTCGTAAGTTATTTTTCTTTAATTTGTTTGTTTGTTTTTCTCTCTTTGGTCACTCCACATTTTTTAGTATTGTAAAGATTGAGTAAAAATCAAATAATGATAAAAATAATGACAGCTTGTGTCCATGTTTCTGTATGTTACTGCTTGTTAGATTCTGTAAATTGTGAGTTTTTTTCTCTTCTTCTTTTTCCCCTACTTTTATGTTATTTCCCTTTTGTTTTAGTTTCTTTTAAATTTTATGTGTTACTCTGTAACTGGTATTCTTTGATTTACATATTTATTTGCGTTGCATTTTTATGTGTTTTTTTCCGTGTTACTTCGCATTTTGTTCCTTTCTATAGTGTGGGTTAGAAATAAATAATAATTATAATAATAATAGAAGAAGCAAACGAATGGCAGACTGAAATTATTATTGCCTTCATTGACTTTTTGGAAGCGTTTGACTCGGTCCACTAAGACTCACCATAGAGAATACTACGGTATTATGAATTCCCCAACAAAATTGTTTGTGTGATTGTTATGCTATACGAGAATCTGGTATGTGCTGTACGGACTGATGATGGGGACCCTACCGAATGTTTCAGTGTGAAATTTTAGGTCCGCCAAGGATGTATCCTCTCCCCAGTGTTATTTGCTTTTCTCATCGACTATGTGCTTCGAATATGTAGTTTCAAAGGTGGAATTCAGCTGAACCAACACCGCACATTCTGTAACGATGATTTTGCTTATAATGTAGCCTTTATTTCTCCCTTAAGAGAGGAGCTACAGAATAATATCGCTGTACTCTCCAGTATGGCCGGGCGAGTTGGTCTGTCAATCAGTACACAGAAAACAAAAGTCATGCGAAAAAACGTCAATAACCTACCTGCCCCACCACTCAAAGTCGAATCTGATGTACTAGAGGAGGTTGAAGAGTTCAAGTACCTTGGTAGTGTCATTAAATGTGATGGTAGCCTTGAGCGGGAAATTACCAAACGTATTGCATGCGCAGGAAGCGCCTTTAATAAACTAAGAAATGTGTGGAGGAATCTAGCATACTCCATACAGCTCAAGTTCCAGCTTGTCAATAGTAACGTCCTTTCCGTACTAATGTACGGCTGCGAATCTTGGGCGTTGACTAAGCAGGTGGAAAAGCGAATGCAGGGTTTTGAGAACGTCTGACTTCGGCACGTCCTAATGATCCAGTGGAATGAAAAGCTCACCAACGCCTCTATACGTGAAAAGACAAATCAGCCCTTCGTGATCGATAGAATTGTGACTAATCGATGGTGATATTGGGGTCACATGATGCGGATGGGGGAGGGCCGCCCACCCCACGATGTGTGGTGTTGGGTTCCTTCTGGCATCAGAAGACGTGGTCGACAGAAGGCAACACTAGGCAAATGTCTTGAGAAGGATGCTGCGCTTTTGAAATCATCGCTCGAAGAACTTTGGTCAAAAGCTCAAGAGAGGTCGTCATAGAGGGGCACCGTTGTCGCCTTATGCGCCAGCCGGCGTGGGAAGACCTGAGTCTAAGTAAGTAAGCGATTTTACGAATAATCAGATAAGATTTTATCAAGTATGACTTGTATTATATCAGTTTTACAATCTAGTTCATCTGAATGATTGTTACAAGAAAGGCATACACAATATACAAATGAAATACAGCAAGTATAACAACGGGTTGATAAAATGATAAGATTGTATCAAGTATGACTTGTATTATATCAGTTTTACAATATAATTCTGAATGATCATTAAAAGACAGGCATATACAATATACAAATGAAATACAGCAAATATAAACAGAGAGGTACCTCATTAGGTTTAAGGGATCCCAAAGAAGGGGGTCTTGTGTAAGCTGCACCGGGCTCAGCTCCAGCTGTTGCACTCTTAAAGAAAGCATCCCAAGACTAAAATAGACAAAAACAATATTAATAATCACAAAAGAAAGTCTACCTAACCAAAAAACAAAAACAAAACAATAAAGCCCCTCAAAAATTAAAGAGCCATTATACACACACACAAAGAAAACTAATATTTATTTAGAGATATTTGTATTCGACATCTGCATACGAGTACTTTTTTTTAATCCATTCAATGTAGGCTATTTTTAGACCCAGGGAGTAGCTTTAGAGCCAAGAATCTCGGAAAAATATCAATGCATTTGATAGTTTTTTTTTTTTTTATACCGAATGAATTTCATATCCTTATATTGATTACTTAATTTTATACACGGGTCTTTGTTTCCATTGTATACTTCACCCCCCCCCCCCCAAAGATAAAACGAAAACAAATGACGAGATAATTGAAATATATACATATTTGTATTCGAAATTTGCATACGAATACTTTTTTTTAATCCATCAATGTAGGCTATGTATAGACCCAGGGAGTAGCTTTAGAGCCAAGAATCTCGGAAAAATATCAATGCATTTGATAGCTTTTTTTATACCAAATGAATTTCATATCCTTATATTGATTACTTAATTTTATACACAGGTCTTTGTTTCCATTGTATACTTCACGCCCCCCCCCCACCCCCACAAGGATAAAACGAAAACAAATTACGAGTAAAATTGAAATATATACATATTTGTATTCGACATTTGCATACGAATACTTTTTTTTAATCCATTCAATGTAGGCTATATGTAGACCCAGGGAGTAGCTTTAGAGCCAAGAATCTCGGAAAAATATCAATGCATTTGAATCCTTCATATCCTTATATTGATTACTCAATTTTATACAAGGGTCTTTGTTTCCATTGTATATTTCAGGCTCCCCCCCCCCCCACCCCCACAATGATAAAACGAAAACAAATGACGAGTAAAATTGAAATATATACATATTTGTATTCGACATTTGCATACGAATACTTTTTTTAATCCATTCAATGTAGGCTATGTATAGACCCAGGGAGTAGCTTTAGAGCCAAGAATCTCGGGAAAATATAAATGCATTTGATAGTTTTTTTTATACCGAATGAATTTCATATCCTTATATTGATTACTTAATTTTATACAAGGGTCTTTGTTTCCATTGTATACTTCACGCTCCCCCCCCCACCCCCACAAAGATAAAACGAAAACAAATGACGAGCAAAATTGAAATATATACATATTTGTATTCGACATTTGCATACGAATACTTTTTTTAATCCATTCAATGTAGGCTATGTATAGACCCAGGGAGTAGCTTTAGAGCCAAGAATCTCGGAAAAATATCAATGCATTTTAATCCTTCATATCCTTATATTGATTACTTAATTTTATACACGGGTCTTTGTTTCCATTGTATACTTCACGCTCCCCCCCCCCCCAGCCCCACAAAGATAAAACGAAAACAAATGACGAGTGAAATTGAAATATATACATATTTGTATTCGACATTTGCATACGAATACTTTTTTTAATCCATTCAATGTAGGCTATGTATAGACCCAGGGAGTAGCTTTAGAGCCAAGAATCTCGGAAAAATATCAATGCATTTTAATCCTTCATATCCTTATATTGATTACTTAATTTTATACACGGGTCTTTGTTTCCATTGTATACTTCACGCTCCCCCCCCCCACCCCAACATAGATAAAACGAAAACAAATGACGAGTAAAATTTAAATATATACATATTTGTATTGGACATTTGCATACGTATACTTTTTTTTAATCCATTCAATTTAGGCTATGTATAGGACCCAGGGAGTAGCTTTAGAGCCAAGAATCTCGGAAAAATATAAATGCATGTGAATCCTTCATATCCTTATATTGATTACTTTTTTTTATACACGGGTCTTTGTTTCCATTGTATACTTCACGCTAACCCCCCCCCAGCCCCACAAAGATAAAACGAAAACAAATGACGAGTGAAATTGAAATATATACATATTTGTATTCGACATTTGCATACGAATACTTTTTTTAATCCATTCAATGTAGGCTATGTATAGACCCAGGGAGTAGCTTTAGAGCCAAGAATCTCGGAAAAATATCAATGCATTTGATATACCAAATGATTCATATCCTTATATTGATTACTTAATTTTATACACGGGTCTTTGTTTCCATTGTATACTTCACGCTCGCCCCACCCACCCCCACAAGGATAAAACGAAAACAAATGACGAGTAAAATTGAAATATATACATATTTGTATTCGACATTTGCATACGAATACTTTTTTTAATCCATTCAATGTAGGCTATGTATAGACCCAGGGAGTAGCTTTAGAGCCAAGAATCTCGGGCAAATATCAATGCATTTGAATTCTTCATATCCTTATATTGATTGCTTAATTTTATACACGAGTCTTTGTTTCCATTGTATACTTCACGCTCCCCCCCCCACCCCCACAAAGATAAAACGAAAACAAATGACGAGTAAAATTGAAATATATACATATTTGTATTCGACATTTGCATGCGAATAATTTTTTTAATCCATTCAATGTAGGCTATGTATAGACCCAGGGAGTAGCTTTAGAGCCAAGAATCACGGAAAAATATCAATGCATTTGATAGCTTTTTTTATACCAAATGAATTCATATCCTTATATTGATTACTTAATTTTATACAAGGGTCTTTGTTTCCATTGTATACTTCACGCTCCCCCCCCCATCCCCACAAAGATAAAACGAAAACAAATGACGAGTAAAATTGAAATATATACATATTTGTATTCGACATTTGCATGCGAATACTTTTTTTAATCCATTCAATGTAGGATATGCATAGACCCAGGGAGTAGCTTTAGAGCCAAGAATCTCGGGAAAATATAAATGCATTTGTAATCCTTCATATCCTTATATTGATTACTTAATTTTATACACGGGTCTTTCTTTCCATTGTATACTTCACGCTCCCCCCCCCCCACCCCCACAAAGATAAAACGAAAACAAATGACGAGTGAAATTGAAATATATACATATTTGTATTCGACATTTGCATACAAATACTTTTTTTAATCCATTCAATGTAGGATATGCATAGACCCAGGGAGTAGGTTTAGAGCCAAGAATCTTGGAAAAATTTCAATGCATTTGAATTCTTCATATCATTATATTGAATAATTAATTTTATACACGGGTCTTTGTTTCCATTGTATACTTCACGCTCCCCCCCCCATCCCCAAAAAGATAAAACGAAAACAAATGACAAGTAAAATTGAAATATATACATATTTGTATTCGACATTTGCATACGAATACTTTTTTTTAATCCATTCAATGTAGGCTATGTATAGGACCCAGGGAGTAGCTTTAGAACCAAGAATCTCGGAAAAAAATCAATGCATTTGAATCCTTCATATCCTTATATTGATTACTTTATTTTATACACGGGTCTTTGTTTCCATTGTATACTTCACGCTCCCCCCCCACCCCCACAAAGATAAAAAGAAAACAAATGACGAGTAAAATTGAAATATATACATATTTGTATTCGACATTTGCATACGATTACTTTTTTTAATCCATTCAATGTAGGATATGCATAGACCCAGGGAGTAGCTTTAGAGCCAAGAATCTTGGAAAAATTTCAATGCATTTGAATCCTTCATATCCTTAAATTGATTACTTAATTTTATACACGGGTATTTGTTTCCATTGTATACGTCACGCTCGCCCCACCCACCCCCAAAAAGATAAAACGAAAACAAATGACGAGTAAAATTGAAATATATACAT
Source organism: Artemia sp. Qi Xiang Cuo (assembly GCF_049724085.1). Taxonomy (NCBI): domain Eukaryota; kingdom Metazoa; phylum Arthropoda; class Branchiopoda; order Anostraca; family Artemiidae; genus Artemia; species Artemia sp. Qi Xiang Cuo. The sequence continues at coordinate 47,632,852 of NC_142806.1, forward strand.
ATTTGTATTCGACATTTGCATACGAATACTTTTTTTAATCCATTCAATGTAGGCTATGTATAGACCCGGGGAGTAGCTTTAGAGCCAAGAATCTCGGAAAAATATCAATGCATTTGAATCCTTCATATCCTTATATTGATTACTTAATTTTATACACGGGTCTTTGTTTCCATTGTATACTTCACGCTCCCCCCACCACCCCCACAAAGATAAAAAGAAAAAAAATGACAAGTAAAATTTAAATATATAAATATTTGTATTCGACATTTGCATACGAATACTTTTTTTAATCCATTCAATGTAGGATATGCATAGACCCAGGGAGTAGGTTTAGAGCCAAGAATCTCGGAAAAATTTCAATCCATTTGAATCCTTCATATCCAGATATTGATTAATTAATTTTATACACGTGTCTTTGTTTCCATTGTATACTTCACGCTCCCCCCCCCATCCCCCCCAAGATAAAACAAAAACAAATGACGAGTGAAATTGAAATATATACATATTTGTATTCGACATTTGTATGCGAATACTTTTTTTAATCCATTCAATGTACGATATGCATAGACCCAGGGAGTAGCTTTAGAGCCAAGAATCTCGGAAAAATATCAATACATTTGAATCCTTCATATCCTTATATTGATTACTTAATTTTATACACGGGTCTTTGTTTCCATTGTATACTTCACGCTCCCCCCCCCCATCCCCAACAAAGATAAAACGAAAACAAATGACGAGTAAAATTGAAATATATACATATTTGTATTCGACATTTGCATACGAATACTTTTTTTAATCCATTCAATGTAGGCTATGTATAGACCTAGGAAGTAGCTTTAGAGCCAAGAATCTCGTAAAAATATCAATGCATTTGAATCCTTCATATCCTTATATTGATTACTTAATTTTATACACGGGTCTTTGTTTCCATTGTATACTTCACGCTCCCCCCACCCCACCCCAACAAAGATAAAACGAAAACAAATGACGAGTAAAATTGAAATATATACAAATTTGTATTCCACATTTGCATACGAATACTTTTTTTAATCCATTCAATGTAGGCTATGTATAGACCCAGGGAGTAGCTTTAGAGCCAAGATTCTCGTAAAAATATCAATGCATTTGAATCCTTCATATCCTTATATTGATTACTTAATTTTATACACGGGTCTTTGTTTCCATTTTATACTTCACGCTCCCCCCCCCCCATCCCCACAAAGATAAAACGAAATCAAATGACGAGTAAAATTGAAATATATACATATTTGTATTCGACATTTGCATACGAATACTTTTTTTAATCCATTCAATGTAGGATATGTATAGACCCAGGGAGTAGCTTTAGAGCCAAGAATCTCGGAAAAATATCAATGCATTTGAATCCTTCATATCTTTATATTGATTACTTAATTTTATACACGGGTCTTTGTTTCCATTGTCTCCTTCACGCTCCCCCCCCCATCCCCAAAAAGATAAAACGAAAACAAATGACGAGTAAAACTGAAATATATACATATTTGTATTCGACATTTGCATACGAATACTTTTTTTAATCCATTCAATGTAGGCTATGTATAGACCTAGGAAGTAGCTTTAGAGCCAAGAATCTCGTAAAAATATCAATGCATTTGAATCCTTCATATCCTTATATTGATTACTTAATTTTATACACGGGTATTTGTTTCCATTGTATACGTCACGCTCCCCCCCCCCCCCCCCAAAAAGATAAACGAAAACAAATGACGAGTAAAATTGAAATATATACATATTTGTATTCGACATTTGCATACGAATACTTTTTTTAATCCATTCAATGTAGGCTATGTATAGACCCAGGAAGTAGCTTTAGAGCCAAGAATCTCGGAAAAATATCAATGCATTTGAATCCTTCATATCCTTATATTGATTACTTTATTTTATACACGGGTCTTTCTTTCCATTGTGTACTTCACGCTCCCCCCCCCCACCCCCACAAAGATAAAACGAAAACAAATGACGAGTAAAATTGAAATATATACATATTTGTATTCGACATTTGCATACGAATACTTTTTTTAATCCATTCAATGTAGGATATGTATAGACCTAGGAAGTAGCTTTAGAGCCAAGAATCTCGTAAAAATATCAATGCATTTGAATCCTTCATATCATTATATTGATTACTTAATTTTATACACGGGTATTTGTTTCCATTGTATACTTCACGCTCCCCCCCCCACCCCCACAAAGATAAAACGAAAACAAATGACGAGTAAAATTGAAATATATACATATTTGTATTGGACATTTGCATACGAATAATTTTTTTTAATCCATTCAATGTATGCTATGTATAGGACCCAGGGAGTAGCTTTAGAGCCAAGAATCTCGGAAAAATATAAATGCATTTGAATCCTTCATATTCTTATATTTATTACTTAATTTTATACACGGGTATTTGTTTCCATTGTATACGTCCCGCTCGCCCCACCCCACCCCAAAAAGATAAAACGAAAACAAATGACGAGTAAAATTGAAATATATACATATTTGTATTCGACATTTGCATACGAATACTTTTTTTAATCCATTCAATGTAGGCTATGTATAGACCCAGGAGTAGCTTTAGAGCCAAGAATCTCGGAAAAATATCAATGCATTTGAATCCTTCATATCCTTATATTGATTACTTAATTTTATACACGGGTCTTTGTTTCCATTGTATACTTCACGCTCCCCCCACCCCACCCCACAAAGATAAAACGAAAACAAATGACGAGTAAAATTGAAATATATACATATTTGTATTCGACATTTGCATACAAATACTTTTTTTAATCCATTCAATGTAGGCTATGTATAGACCCAGGGAGTAGCTTTAGAGCCAAGAATCTTGTAAAAATATCAATGCATTTGAATCCTTCATATCCTTATATTGATTACTTTATTTTATACACGGGTCTTTCTTTCCATTGTGTACGTCACGCTCCCCCCCCCCCCCACCCCCACAAAGATAAAACGAAAACAAATGACGAGTAAAATTGAAATATATACATATTTGTATTCGACATTTGCATACGAATACTTTTTTTTAATCCATTCAATGTAGGCTATGTATAGGACCCAGGGAGTAGCTTTAGAGCCAAGAATCTCGGAAAAATATCAATGCATTTGAATCCTTCATATTCTTATATTGATTACTTAATTTTATACACGGGTCTTTGTTTCCATTGTATACTTCACGCTCCCCCCCCCCCCCAACCCCAAAAAGATAAAACGAAAACAAATGACGAGTAAAATTGAAATATATACATATTTGTATTCGACATTTGCATACTAATATTTTTTTTAATCCATTCAATGTAGGATATGCATAGACCCAGGGAGTAGCTTTAGAGCCAAGAATCTTGGAAAATTTTCAATGCATTTGATTACTTCATATCTTTATATTGATTAATTAATTTTATACACGGGTCTTTGTTTCCATTGTATACTTCACGCTCCCCCCCACCCCCACAAAGATCAAACGAAAACAAATGACGAGTAAAATTGAAATATATAAATATTTGTATTCTACATTTGCATACTAATACTTTTTTTTAATCCATTCAATGTAGGATATGTATAGACCCAGGGAGTAGCTTTAGAGCCAAGAATCTCGGAAAAATATCAATGCATTTGAATCCTTCATATCCTTATATTGATTACTTTATTTTATACACGGGTCTTTCTTTCCATTGTGTACTTCACGCTCCCCCCCCCCACCCCCACAAAGATAAAACGAAAACAAATGACGAGTAAAATTGAAATATATACATATTTGTATTCGACATTTGCATACGAATACTTTTTTTAATCCATTCAATGTAGGCTATGTATAGACCTAGGAAGTAGCTTTAGAGCCAAGAATCTCGTAAAAATATCAATGCATTTGAATCCTTCATATCCTTATATTGATTACTTAATTTTATACACGGGTCTTTGTTTCCATTGTATACTTCACGCTCCCCCCACCCCCACAAAGATAAAACGAAAACAAATGACGAGTAAAATTGAAATATATACATATTTGTATTCGACATTTGCATACGAATACTTTTTTTAATCCATTCAATGTAGGCTATGTATAGGACTCAGGGAGTAGCTTTAGAGCCAAGAATCTCGGAAAAATATCAATGCATTTGAATCCTTCATATCCTTATATTGATTACTTAATTTTATACACGGGTCTTTGTTTCCATTGTATACTTCACGCTCCCCCCCATCCCCACAAATATAAAACAAAAACAAATGACGAGTAAAATTGAAATATATACATATTTGTATTCCACATTTGTATACGAATACTTTTTTTAATCCATTCAATGTAGGCTATGTATAGACCCAGGAAGTAGCTTTAGAGCCAAGAATCTCGGAAAAATATCAATACATTTGAATCCTTCATATCCTTATATTGATTACTTAATTTTATACACGGGTATTTGTTTCCATTGTATACTTCACGCTCCCCCCCCCACCCCCACAAAGATAAAACGAAAACAAATGACTAGTAAAATTGAAATATATACATATTTGTATTCGACATTTGCATACGATTACTTTTTTTAATCCATTCAATGTAGGATATGCATAGACCCAGGGAGTAGGTTTAGAGCCAAGAATCTCGGAAAAATATCAATGCATTTGAATCCTTCATATCCTTATATTGATTACTTAATTTTATACACGGGTATTTGTTTCCATTGTATACTTCACGCTCCCCCCACCACCCCCACAAAGATAAAACGAAAACAAATGACAAGTAAAATTGAAATATATACATATTTGTATTCCACATTTGCATACTAATACTTTTTTTTAATCCATTCAATGTAGGATATGCATAGACCCAGGGAGTAGCTTTAGAGCCAAGACTCTTGGAAAAATTTCAATGCATTTGAATTCTTCATATCTTTATATTGATTAATTAATTTTATACACGGGTCTTTGTTTCCATTGTCTACTTCACGCTCCCCCCCCACCCCCACAAAGATAAAACGAAAACAAATGACGAGTAAAATTGAAATATATACATATTTGTATTCGACATTTGCATACGAATACTTTTTTTAATCCATTCAATGTAGGCTATGTATAGACCCAGGGAGTAGCTTTAGAGCCAAGAATCTCGTAAAAATATCAATTCATTTGAATCCTTCATATCCTTATATTGATTACTTAATTTTATACACGGGTCTTTGTTTCCATTGTCTACTTCACGCCCCCCCAACCCCACAAAGATAAAACGAAAACAAAAGACGAGTAAAATTGAAATATATAAATATTTGTATTCGACATTTGCATACGATTACTTTTTTTAATCCATTCAATGTAGGCTATGTATAGACCCAGGGAGTAGGTTTAGAGCCAAGAATCTCGGAAAAATATCAATGCATTTGAATCCTTCATATCCTTATATTGATTACTTAATTTTATACACGGGTATTTGTTTCCATTTTGTACTTCACGCTCCCCCCCCCCCCCCCCACAAAGATAAAACTAAAACAAATGACGAGTAAAATTGAAATATATACATATTTGTATTCGACATTTGCATGCGAATACTTTTTTTAATCCACTCAATGTAGGCTATGTATAGACCCAGGGAGTAGCTTTAGAGCCAAGAATCTTGGAAAAATATCAATGCATTTGAATCCTTCATATCCTTATATTGATTACTTAATTTTATACACGGGTCTTTGTTTCCATTGTATACTTCACGCTCCCCCCCACCCCCCCAAAGATAAAACGAAAACAAATGACGAGGAAAATTGAAATATATACATATTTGTATTCGACATTTGCATACGAATACTTTTTTTAATCCATTCAATGTAGGATATGCATAGACCCAGGGAGTAGCTTTAGAGCCAAGAATCTTGGAAAAATTTCAATGCATTTGAATCCTTCATATCCTTATATTGATTACTTAATTTTATACACGGGTTTTTGTTTCCATTTTATACTTCACGCTCCCCCCCACCCCCACAAAGTTAAAACGAAAACAAATGACGAGTAAAATTTAAATATATACATATTTGTATTCGAAATTTGCATACAAAGACTTTTTTTAATCCATTCAATGTAGGCTATGTATAGGACTCAGGGAGTAGCTTTAGAGCCAAGAATCTCGGAAAAATATCAATGCATTTGAATCCTTCATATCCTTATATTGATTACTTAATTTTATACACGGGTCTTTGTTTCCATTGTATACTTCACGCTCCCCCCCCCCATCCCCAAAAAGATAAAACGAAAAGGAATGACGAGTAAAATTGAAATATATACATATTTGTATTCGACATTTGCATACGAATACTTTTTTTTAATCCATTCAATGTAGGCTATGTATAGACCCAGGGAGTAGCTTTAGAGCCAAGATTCTCGAAAAAATATCAATGCATTTGAATCCTTCATATCCTTATATTGATTACTTAATTTTATACACGGGTCTTTCTTTCCATTGTGTACTTCACGCTCCCCCCCCACCCCCACAAAGATAAAACGAAAACAAATGACGAGTAAAATTGAAATATATAAATATTTGTATTCGACATTTGCATACGAATACTTTTTTTAATCCATTCAATGTAGTATATGCATAGACCCAGGGAGTAGCTTTAGAGCCAAGAATCTTGGAAAAATTTCAATGCATTTGACTCCTTCATCTCCTTATATTGATTACTTAATTTTATACACGGGTCTTTGTTTCCATTGTCTACTTCACGCTCCCCCCCACCCCCACAAAGATAAAACGAAAACAAATGACGAGTAAAATTTAAATATATACATATTTGTATTCGACATTTGCATACTAATACTTTTTTTAATCCATTCAATGTAGGATATGTATAGACCCAGGGAGTAGCTTTAGAGCCAAGAATCTCGGAAAAATATCAATCCTTCATATCCTTATATTGATTACTTAATTTTATACACGGGTCTTTGTTTCCATTGTATACTTCACGCTCCCCCCCCACCCCCACAAAGATAAAACGAAAACAAATGACGAGTAAAATTTAAATATATACATATTTGTATTAGACATTTGCATACGAATACTTTTTTTAATCCATTCAATGTAGGCTATGTATAGACCCAGGAAGTAGCTTTAGAGCCAAGAATCTCGGAAAAATATCAATGCATTTGAATCCTTCATATCCTTATATTGATTACTTAATTTTATACACGGGTCTTTGTTTCCATTGTATACTTCACGCTCCCCCCCCCCCCACACAGATAAAACGAAAACAAATGACGAGTAAAATTGAAATATATACATATTTGTATTCGACATTTGCATACGATTACTTTTTTTAATCCATTCAATGTAGGCTATGTATAGACCCAGGGAGTAGGTTTAGAGCCAAGAATCTCGGAAAAATATCAATGCATTTGAATCCTTCATATCCTTATATTGATTACTTAATTTTATACACGGGTCTTTGTTTCCATTGTATACTTCACGCTCCCCCCACCACCCCCACCAAGATAAAACCAAAACAAATGACAAGTAAAATTGAAATATATACATATTTGTATTCGACATTTGCATGCGAATACTTTTTTTAATCCATTCAATGTAGGATATGCATAGACCCAGGGAGTAGCTTTAGAGCCAAGAATCTTGGAAAAATTTCAATGCATTTGAATCCTTCATATCCTTATATTGATTACTTAATTTCATACACGGGACTTTGTTTCCCTTGTATACTTCCCGCTCCCCCCCCCATCCCCAAAAAGATAAAACGAAAACAAATGACGAGTAAAATTGAAATATATACATATTTGTATTCGACATTTGCATACGAATACTTTTTTTTAATCCATTCAATGTAGGCTATGTATAGACCCAGGGAGTAGCTTTAGAGCCAAGATTCTCGGAAAAAATATCAATGCATTTGAATCCTTCATATCCTTATATTGATTACTTAATTTTATACACGGGTCTTTGTTTCCATTGTATTCTTCACGCTCCCCCCCCCCCACCCCCACAAAGATAAAACGAAAACAAATGACGAGTAAAATTGAAATATATACATATTTGTATTCGACATTTGCATACGATTACTTTTTTTAATCCATTCAATGTAGGCTATGTATAGACCCAGGGAGTAGCTTTAGAGCCAAGAATCTTGGAAAAATTTCAATGCATTTGAATCCTTCATCTCCTTATATTGATTACTCAATTTTATACAAGGGTCTTTGTTTCCATTGTATATTTCACGCTCCCCCCCCCCATCCCCACAAAGATAAAACGAAAACAAATGACGAGAGTAGAAAGGACCCTTAAGGTCCGAACAGGACCACGTGGTTTATGGTTTTCTCACTGAGAATGAAAAAACAGAATTTTTCTCACTTGAAAAAACATGAATTTTCTCACTTTTATGGATGTTTTCTTGGACGGTTATGTGTGTTGGTCAATTTATTTGATGTTTTTCATGGATGTCAACATCATTTCATGTCTGTTTTATGGTTTTTGTCAGTGAGAATGAAAAAACAGGAATTTTCTCACTTTAATGGATGTCAACATCAATTTATGTCTGTTTTATGGTTTTTGTCAGTGAGAATGGAAAAACAGGAACTTTCTCACTTTGATGGATTATTGAGTCTAACCGGGACAGGGTCAATGACACTTCCTTCAAGATCTTGTTGTTGTTTTGGCCATGTGCATAGAGTCATTAGGGAGAACACGTGGTTAATTAAAGCGATTGGGAATTTGGAACACCTGTGCTGTCAGTCATTAATCAAATTGTTTCCGGGCAAAGTTTAATAATGTCTGACAGGTACTGTCAACATTTCTCCAGGAATAGATCCAAGTCATTAATGTTCCTTGCCCTGAAAACAATTCTACTGGTCGAACTCCAAAGATATTAATAACCAAACGTCATGGAAACAATTTTCCAAGAAACATTTTAGAGATGAATTGTTTTAGCGCGGGAATCAGTTTTCGTAGTAATTTGAAATGTGACAGCGCAGAGATGCCAATAACAAAGGAACACGCTGAAATTACGTTTAGTGGTTATTTGGGCGAAACCGTTTTAGACATTTTATGGAATTATTTCGGCGAAACAGTTAGAGACATTTTAAAAGATGATTTTAGAAGAAGATTTGAGGGTGAAACTCTGTGGTCGTTATAATACACACGTTCCATTTGAACAGTGTTGTGAGGTCCTCTACCCCAACCCCAAAGGCCTCCGGTCCCCCTAATGCCCCTCGAGCCCCCAAAGACCCCCGGGCCCCCTCCCCCACCCCATTTTTTTTTAAAAAAAATTTTTAATTTTTTTAAAATGGTATTTTTTTTTAATTTTTTAAGTATCTTAAAATGACATGAAATATGCTTACGGCTCTAGCAATCATACTCTGTGCTTGTTCATAGACACGACGCGGCTTTCCCACTGGTACTGTATGACAGGTTATCGACACTACCTAGTTTATTGCATGCATTAAATCAGTATTTTTTACGCAGTGGAAGGATAAACACACAATTCATATCTGTAAAAAAGTGAAGATGAATTATTCGACGAAAGTATGTGCACATGATAAAATCATTGTCGTGTTGTATGCTGACAAGGAGAAATACCTGAACTATGAAAGGAGTGCAAGTGGTAACACTATTGGAAATGTATGCATGCGTTGTCATGACAGCGAGAAGTTAGATTTCTTTAGAGTACCCAAGAATTTCAATCGTGTAAACTGTGGATATGCGAGAGTAACATTACCAGAGAAATTAGTGCTCAAAGAGAATGCAAACTTAAAAATAATTGTCGATGATCAGGGAAAACTCCTTGCTAGTGCTTCCGGTAACATGCTACCTGTTGATACATCCTATCATCATCTTTCCGGTATTAGCATTTTAAAGAAGACAAGAAGGAGACAAGCATACTCCTGCACTAATGTCATTAATCATATCTTGTCAATGTGCCAAAACTGCTATTTATGTAAAAATAATGTGACAATAGACAGTGAAATCGCAGGCAGAATAAAAAGGACATTAGCAGACAATATCATCAATGAATATGAAGATGAATTGACGGAAAGTGAAGCGCAAGTGTACTAATAATGTATAATAATGTATTTAACATATTTTTATATTAATATTCTACATGTCGTTATTTCATTAAAAATATCTTATGCATTATTTTGTTAAGTGTTCATTATTTTTAGGATATGCTAGAACCTAACCTAACCTAACCTATTAAAAGGGTCAGAGATGTAAGAAAAAGAATTTTTAGAGATAAAGTTACTACTAGCAGGCTCAATTTTTCATAGAAGATAGAAAAGTTCATGATCTCTTCTGAATTTTACCTAAGAACAGAATTCAATTCTAATTTCTCCAGAGAAAACAAAAATCTTCCACTTCAGTTCTTTATTTCACAAAGACATAAAGAAATTTAAAGTTCAATTCTAAATTTTTCTGTTCGAACTAGCAAGTTTTCTACCATAGATACCAAATTTTTTCTTAGAAGTAACATTTTTGATTGTGATAACAACTTTTCTGTCAGAAGTAGCAAGTTTTGCTTAACACTAACAAACATTCTCATCAAAGTAACGATATTTTACTTTAATACTAACATACTTTTACTGAACACACGCAAATTTCTCTTGGAAATAATATTTTTCGTCAGTGATAACACTTTTTCTGTTCGAAAAGTTTTCTATCAAAGATACCAAATTTTTTCTTAAAAGTAACATTTTTTGATTGTGATAACAACTTTTCTGTCAGAAGTAGCAAGTTTTGCTTAACACTAACAAACCTTCTCATCAAAGTAACGATATTTTACTTTAATACTAACATACTTTTACTGAACACAAATAAATTTATCTTAGAAATAATATTTTTCTTCAGTGATAACACTTTTTCTGTTCGAACTAGCAAGTTTTCTACCAAAGATACCAAATTTTTTCTTAGAAGTAACATTTTTTGATTGTGATAACACTTCAGTTCTTTATTTCACAAAGACATAAAGAAATTTAAAGTTCAATTCTAAATTTTTCGGTAGAAGATAGAAAAAGTAATACCATACTTATGAATATTTTCATGGAAGATAAAAAGTTCTAGTTCAATTTAAAATTTTCTCAACGAAGTAAAGAAAAGCTTAAGTTCTCTTCTTAACTTTACCAAAGAACACACTTCAATTCTAATTTCTCCAGAAAATATAAAAATCTTCCACTTCAGTTCTATATTTCACAAAGACATAAAGAAATTTAAAGTTCAATTCTAATTTTTCGGTGTAAGATAGAAAAAGTAATACCATACTTGTGAATATTTTTACGGACTATAAAAAGTTCTAGTTCAATTTAAAATTTTCTCAACGAAGGCAAGGAAAGTTCAAGTTCTCTTCCGGGTTTTCTCAATGAAAAAGAAATTAGTCATTGATCATTTCTATTTTTACAAATAATATAAAAAATTTCCACTTTAGTTCAGATCTGTCTCGAAGAGATGAAAAATTTAAAATACTGTTCCAAATTTTTCACAGAAGATAAAAAGTTCAAGTTCTCTTCTGAATTTTACCAAAGAACACAACTCAATTCTAATTTATCCAGAGAAAATAAAATTCTTCCACTTAAGTTCTTTATTTTACAAAGACATAAAGAAATTTAAAGTTCAATTCTAATTTTTCGGTGGAAGATAGAAAAAGTGATACAATACTTGTGAATATTTTCACGGAAGATAAAAAGTTCTAGTTCAATTTAAAATTTTCTCAACGAAGTGAAGAAAAGTTCAAGTTCTCTACTGAACTTTACCAAAGAACACACTTCAATTCTAATTTCTCCAGAGAAAACAAAAATCTTCCACTTCAGTTCTTTATTTCACAAAGACATAAAAAAATTTAAAGTTCATTTCTAAATTTTTCGGTGAGAGATGGAAAAATTAATACCATAAATTTGATTATTTTCCTGGAATAAAAAAATTTATAGTTCAATTTAAAATTTTCTCAATGAATTGAAAAAAAGTTTAAGTTTTCTACTGAATTTTACCAATGAACACACTTCAATTCTAATGTCTTCAGAAACAATACAAATATTCTACTTAAGTTCTTTATTTCACAAAGACATAAAGAAATTTAAAGTTCAATTCTAAATTTTTCGGTGGAAGATAGAAAAAGTAATACCATACTTGTGAATATTTTCCCGGAAGATAAAAAGTTTTTGTTCAATTTAAATTTTCACAACAATTTTAAGAAAAGTCCAAGTTTTCTTCTTTACTATAACACAGAACACAATTAATTTCTAAGGCAACCAGAGGAAATAGAATTCTTCAGCTTAATATCATTATTTGACAAAAGAAAAAGAAATTTGAAGTTCAATTCTAAATTTCTTGATGAAAGAAAGAAAAATTAATACCATACGAGTGAATATTTCTCGAAAAGATAGAAAGCCCTAGTTGAATTTAAAACTTTTCAAAAAATAGAACAAAAGTTAAATATCTCTTATGAATTTTACCAAAGAGCACACCAAATTTCTAATTTCTCCAGAAAAAATAAAAATATTCCACTTCAGTTTTAAGTTCCCCGAAGAAATAAAGAAATTTAAATTTCTATTCTAAATTTTTAGATGGAAGATAGAAAAGGTAATACTGTGACTGTGATTTTTTTCCAGGAAGATCAAAAGTTTCACTTTATTTATAATTTTTCTTAAATTCAGTTCTGATTTTTCACAAAGAGATGAAAAATTTAAAGTTCTGTTCCAAATTTTTCATAGAAGATAGAAAAAGTTATACATTGATTGTGAATATTCAACATGAAGATAAGGAACTCAGGCAAAAAGTTAGGTGTATGATCAGGTTAGGTTAGATTAAGTTAGGTTAGGTTAATCTAGGTTAGGCAAGGTTAGCCTACGTACGCGCGCGTAAGTAGGCTAACCTAGCCTAACCTAACTTAACCTAACCTAATCTAACCTAACCTAATCATACACCTAACTTTTTGCCTGTCTCTCACCTAACCTAAGCTTAACCTAAGTGAAGCGTACGTAGGCTAACCTAACCTAATCTAACCTAACTTAATCTAGCCTAACCTAACCTAACCATACTCGCCGGAAAAGGTTAGGTTAACTTATCATGAGCGCTCATGATAAGTTAACCTAACCTAACTTAAACATGTAAAAATGTTTCTATTTATTTATACCTAACCTAACCTATTGTTTTGGAGGTTAGATGAACGAGTTTGAACGATTGTCTTTAATAATAGAACGAGTCACTCATTTTCTAATTTAAAAATTTAATGGGTAAATCCATAAGACATAGGAGCTAAAATTTAATTTAAAATTAGAATAGAACTTTAAATTTTTCATCTGTTTGAGAAAAAAACCAGAACTGAAGTGGAGCCTTTTTATTTTCTTGGAAAAATTATAAGAGAACTTTGAATTTTTTATGTCTTTGAGGAATTAAGAACTGAAGTGGAAGCTTTTTTCATTTTTATTGGTAAAATTCAGAATTGAGCTAACTTTTTTTACTTCTTTAAGAAAATTCAGAAGAGAACTTGAACATTTTGTACTTCTTCGAGAAAACTCAGAATTAAAATGATGCTCCTTATCTTCATGTCAAATATTCAAATCAATGTATAACTTTTTCTATCTTCTATGAAAAATTTGGAACAGAACTTTAAATTTTTCATCTCTTTGCAAAAAATCGGGAATGAACTTAAGAAAATTAGAATTAAAGTGAAACTTTTTATCTTCACTGAAAAATAATCACAATCATAGTATAACTTTTCCTATCTTCTAAAGAAAAATTTTGAACTGAACTTTAAATTTTTTATGTCTTTGAGAAATTAAGAACTGAAGTGGAAGGTTTTTTCATTTTCATTGGTAAAATTCAGAATATATTTAACTTTTTTCTATTCTTTAAGAAAATTCAGAAGAGAACTTTAACAATTTGCACTTCTTCGAGAAAACTCATAATTAAAGTGGAGTTCCATATCTTCATGTTGAATATTCACGATCAATGTATAACTTTTTCTATCTTCTATGAAAAATTTTGAACAGAACTTTAAATTTTTCATCTCTTTGTGAAAAATCAGAACTGAATTTAAGAAAAATTATAAATAAAGTGAAACTTTTGATCTTCATTGGAAAACAATCAGTCATAGTATTACTTTTTCTATCTTTCATCTAAAAATTTAGAATAGAACTTTAATTTTCTTTATTTCATTGCGGAACTTAACACTGAAGTGGTAGATTTTTGTTTTATATGCAGAAATTAGAAATTAATTGTGTTCTTTATTAAAGTTCAGAGGAGAATTTGAACTTTTCTTCACTCCATTGATAAAGTTTAATATTTAACTATAACTTGCTATCTTCCGGGAAAATATTCACAAGCATGGTATTACTTTTTCTATCTTCAGCCTAAAAATTACGAATTGGACTTTAAATTTCTTTATGTATTTTTTGTAACAAAGAACTGAAGTGGAAGATTTTCATTTCCTCTGTGAAAATTGAAATGAATGGTATTCTTTATTAAAATTAAGAAGAGAACTTGAACTTTTCTTCACTTCGTTGTGAAAATTTTAAATTGAACTAGAACTTTTTATCTTCCGGGAAAATATTTACAAGTATGGTATTACTTTTTCTATCTTCCACCGAAAAATTTAGAATTGAACTTTAAATTTCCTTATGTCTTTGAGAAATAAAGAACTTGAGTGGAAGATTTTCATTTTCTCTTTAGAAATTAGAATTGAATGTGTTCTTTGGTAAAATTCAGTAGAGAACTAGACCTTTTCTCCACTTCATTGAGAAAATTTTAAATTGAACTAGAACTTTTTATCTTTTCTTTGAACTTTTCTTCACTTCATTGAGAAAATTTTAAATTGAACTAGAACTTTTTATCTTCCGTGAAAATAATCACAAGTATGGTATTAATTTTTCTATCTCCCACCGAAAAATTTAGAATTGAACTTTAAATTTATTTATTTATTTGTTAAATACATAAATGAAGTGTACTAATATTGTTTTATATTGAGAAATTATAATTGAATTTTTTTATTTTGTAAAGTTCAGAAGAGAACTTGAACTTTACTTGACTTCGTTGAGAAAATTTTATATTGAACTAGAACTTTTTATCTTCCCTGAAAATATTCACAAGTATGGTATTACTTTTTCTATTTTCCACCGAAAAATTAGAATTGAACTTTAAATTTCTTTATGTCTTTGTGAAATAAAGAACTGAAGTGGAAGATTTTTGTTTTCTCTGGAGAAATTAGAATTGAAGTGTGTTCTTTGGTAAAGTTCAGAAGAGAACTTGAACTTTTCTTCACTTCGTTGAGAAAATTTTAAATTCAACTAGAACTTTTTATCTTCCGGGAAAATATTCACAAGTATGGTATTACTTTTTCTATCTTACTCCGAAAAATTTAGAATTGAACTCTAAATTTCTTTATGTCTTTGTGAAATAAAGAACTGAAGTGGAAGATCTTTATTTTCTCTGAAGAAATTAGAATTGAATTGTATTCTTAGATAAAATTCAGAAGAAAACTTCAACTTTCTTATATTCAGTGAAAAATTTGGAACAGTATTTTAAATTATTCATCTCTTTGAGACAGACCTGAACTGAAGTGGAAAATTTTTATATTATTTGGAAAAATAGAAATGATCAATAACTATTTTCTTTTTCATTGAGAAAATTCAAAAGAGAACTTGAACTTTCCTTGACTTCGTTGAGAAAATTTAAAATTGAACTAGAACTTTTTATCTTCCGTGAAAATATTCACAAGTATGGTATTACTTTTTCTATCTTCCACCGAAAAATTAGAATTGAACTTTAAATTTCTTTATGTCTTTGTGAAATAAAGAACTGAAGTGGAAGATTTTTGTTTTCTCTGGAGAAATTAGAATTGAAGTTTGTTCTTTGGTAAAGTTAAGAAGAGAACTTGAACTTTTCTTCACTTCGTTGAGAAAATTTAAAAATTGAACTAGAACTTTTTATCTTCCATGAAAATATTCACAAGTATGTTAGTACTTTTTCTATCTTCCACCGAAAAATTTAAAATTGAACTCTAAATTTCTTTATGTCTTTGTGAAATAAAGAACTGAAGTGGAAGATATTTGTTTTCTCTGGAGAAATTAGGATTGAATTGTGTTCTTTGGTAAAATTCAGAAGAGAACTTGAACTTTTTTATCTTCTGTGAAAAATTTGGAACAGTATTTTAAATTTTTCATCTCTTCGAGACAGATCTGAACTAAAGTGGAAAATTTTTATATTATTTTGAAAAATAGAAATGATCAATGACTAATTTCTTTTTCATTGAGAAAATTCAGAAGAAAACTTGAACTTTCCTTGACTTCGTTGAGAAAATGTTAAATTGAACTAGAACTTTTATCTCCCTTGAAAATATTCACAAGTATTTTATTACTTTTTCTATATTCCACCGAAAAATTTATAATTGAAATTTAAATTTATTTATGTATTTGTGAAATAAAGAACTTAAGTGGAAGATTTTTATTTTCTCTTGAGAAATTAGAATTGAATGTGTTCTTTGGTAAAATTCAGTAGAGAACTAGACCTTTTCTCCACTTCATTGAGAAAATTTTAAATTGAACTAGAACTTTTTATCTTCCGTGAAAATATTCACAAGTATCTTCCGTGAAAATATTCACAAGTATGGTATTACTTTTTCTATCTTCCACCAAAAAATTAGAATTGAACTTTAAATTTCTTTATGTCTTTGTGAAATAAAGAACTTAAGTTGAAGATTTTTATTTTCTCTGGAGAAATTGAAATTGAATTGTGTTCTTTGGTAAAATTCAGTAGAGAACTTGAACTTTTCTTCACTTCGTTGAGAAAATTTTAAATTGAACTAGAACTTTTTATCTTCCGTGAAAATATTCACAAGTATGGTATTACTTTTTCTATCTTCCACCGAAAAATTTAGAATTGAACTTTAAATTTCTTTATGTCTTTGTGAAATAAAGAACTGAAGTGGAAGATTTTATTTTCTCTGGTGAAATTAGAATTGAAGTGTGTTCTTTGGTAAAATTCAGAAGAGAACTTGAACTTTTCTTCACTTCGTTGAGAAAATTTTAAATTGAACTAGAACTTTTTATCTTCCGTCAAAATATTCACAAGTATGGTATTACTTTTTCTATCTTCCACCAAAAAATTATAATTGAACTTTAAATTTCTTTATGTCTTTGTGAAATAAAGAACTGATGCGGGACATTTTTGTTTTCTCTGTATAAATTAGAATTGATGTGTGTTCTTTGGTAAAGTTCAGAGGAGAACTTGAACTTTTGTTCACTTCGTTGATAAAATTTTAAATTAAACTAGAACTTTATATCTTTTGGAAATATATTCACACGTATGTTATTACTTTATACATCTCTGACTGGAAAATATAGAATTGAACTCTAAATTTATTTATGTGCTTGTGAAAGGAAGAAGTGAAGCGGAAGATTTTTGTTTTCTCTGGAGAAAGTAGAATTGAATTGTGTTCTTTGGTAAAATTCCGAAGAGAACTTGAACTTTCTTATCTTCAGTGAAAAATTTGGAACAGTATTTTAAATTTTTCATCTCTTCGAGACAGATCTGAACTAAAGTGGGAAATTTTTATATTATTTGGAAAAATAGAAATGATCAATGACTAATTTCTTTTTCATTGAGAAAATTCAGAAGAGAACTTGAACTTTCATTGACTTAGTTGAGAAAATTTTAAATTGAAATAGAACTTATTATCTTCCTTAAAAATATTAACAAGTATGGTATTACTTTTTCTATCTTCCACAGAAAAATTAGAATTGAAATTTAAATTTCTTTATGTCTTTGTGAAATAAAGAACTGAAGTGGAAGATTTTTGTTTTCTCTGGAGAAATTATAATTGTTGTGTGTTCTTTGGTAAAGTTCAGAAGAGAACTTGAACTTTCCTTGACTTCGTTGAGAAAATTTTAAATTGGACTTGAACTTTTTATCTTCCATGAAAATATTCATAAGTATGGTATTACTTTTTCTATCTTCCACCGAAAAATTTAGAATTGAACTTTAAATTTCTTTATGTCTTTGTGAAATAAAGAACTGAAGGTTTTATCACAATAAAAAAATGTTACTTCTAAGAAAAAATTTGGTATCTTTGGTAGAAAACTTGCTAGTTCGAACAGAAAAAGTGTTATCACTGACGAAAAATATTATTTCTAAGATAAATTTTTGTTTGTTCAGTAAAAGTATGTTAGTATTAAGGGTGAAATATCGTTACCTTTATGAGAAGGTTTGTTAATGTTAGGCAAAATTTGCTACTTCTGACAGAAAAGTTGTTATCAGAATAAAAAAATTTACTTCTAAGAAAAAATTTTGTATCTTTGATAGAAAACTTGCTAGTTCGAACAGAAAGTGTTATCACTGACGAAAAATATTATTTCTAAGAGAAATTTGCGTGTGTTCAGTAAAAGTATGTTAGTATTAAAGTAAAATATCGTTACTTTGATGAGAATGTTTGTTAGTGTTAAGCAAAACTTGCTACTTCTGACAGAAAAGTTGTTATCACAATCAAAAATGTTACTTCTAAGAAAAAATTTGGTATCTATGGTAGAAAACTTGCTAGTTCGAACAGAAAAATTTAGAATTGAACTTTAAATTTCTTTATGTCTTTGTGAAATAAAGAACTGAAGTGGAAGATTTTTGTTTTCTCTGGAGAAATTAGAATTGAATTCTGTTCTTTGGTAAAATTCAGAAGAGATCATGAACTTTTCTATCTTCTATGAAAAATTGAGCCTGCTAGCAGTATCTTTATCTCTAAAAATTCTTTTTCTTACATCTCTGACCCTTTTAATAGGTTAGGTTAGGTTAGGTTCTAGCATATCCTAAAAATAATGAACACTTAACAAAATAATGCATAAGATATTTTTAATGAAATAACGACATGTAGAATATTAACATAAAAATATGTTAAATACATTATTATACATTATTAGTACACTTGCGCTTCACTTTCCGTCAATTCATCTTTATATTCATTGATGATATTGTCTGCTAATGTCCTTGTTATTCTGCCTGCGATTTCACTGTCTATTGTCACATTATTTTTACATAGATAGCAGGTTTGGCACATTGACAAGATATGATTAATGACATTGGTGCAGGAGTATGCTTGTCTTCTTCTTGTCCTCTTTAAAATGCTAATACCGGAAAGATGATGATAGGATGTATCAACAGGTAGCATGTTACCGGAAGCACTAGCAAGGAGTTGTCCCCGATCATCGACAATTATTTTTAAGTTTGCATTCTCTTTGAGCACTAATTTCTCTGGTAATACTCTCGCATATCCACCGTTTACACGATTGAAATTCTTGGGTACTCCAAAAAAATCTAACTTCTCGCTGTCATGACAACGCATGCATACATTTCCAATAGTGTTACCACTTGCACTCGTTTCATAGTTCAGGTATTTCTCCTTGTCAGCATTCAACACGACGATGATTTTTTCATGTGCACATACTTTCGTCGAATAATTCATCTTCACTTTTTTACAGATATGAATTATGTGTTTATCCTTCAACTGTTTCGCCGAAATAATTCCATAAAATGTCTAAAACGGTTTCGCCCAAATAAACCCTAAACGTAATTTCAGCGTGTTCCTTTGTTATTGGCATCTCTGCGCTGTCACATTTCAAATTACTAAGAAACCTGATTCCCGCGCTAAAAAAATTCATCTCTAAGATGTTTCTTGGAGAATTGTTTCCATGACATTTGGTTATTAATATGTTTGGAGTTCGACCAGTAGAATTGTTTCCAGGGCAAGGAACATTAATGACTTGGATCTATTCCTGGAGAAATGTTGACAGTACCTGTCAGACATTATTAAACTTTGTCCGGAAACAATTTGATTAATGACTGACAGCACAGGTGTTCCAAATTCCCAATCGCTTTAATTAACCACGTGTTCTCCCTAATGACTCTATGCACATGGCCAAAACAACAACAAGATCTTGAAGGAAGTGTCATTGACCCTGTCCCCGTTAGACTCAATAATCCATCAAAGTGAGAAAGTTCCTGTTTTTCCATTCTCACTGACAAAAACCATAAAACAGACATAAATTGCTGTTGACATCCATTAAAGTGAGAAAGTTCCTGTTTTTTCATTCTCACTGACAAAAACCATAAAACAGACATGAAATGCTGTTGACATCCATGAAAAACATCAAATAAATTGACCAACACACATAACCGTCCAAGAAAACATCCATCAAAGTGAGAAAATTCCTGTTTTTTCAAGTGAGAAAAATTCTGTTTTTTCATTCTCAGTGAGAAAACCATAAACCACGTGGTCCTGTTCAGACCTTTAGGGTCCTTTCTACTGACGAGTAAAATTGAAATATATACATATTTGTATTCGACATTTGCATACGAATACTTTTTTTAATCCATTCAATGTAGGCTATGTATAGACCCAGGGAGTAGCTTTAGAGCCAAGAATCTCGGAAAAATATCAATGCATTTGAATCCTTCATATCCTTATATTGATTACTTAATTTTATACACGGGTCTTTGTTTCCATTGTATACTTCACGCTCCCCCCCCCCATCCCCACAAAGATAAGACAAAAACAAATGACGAGTAAAATTGAAATATATACATATTTGTATTCCACATTTGCATACGAATACTTTTTTTAATCCATTCAATGTAGGCTATGTATAGACCCAGGGAGTAGCTTTAGAGCCAAGAATCTCGGAAAAATATCAATGCATTTTAATCCTTCATATCTTTATATTGATTACTTAATTTTATACACGGGTCTTTGTTTCCATTGTATACTTCACGCTCCCCCCCCACCCCCACAAAGATAAAACGAAAACAAATGACGAGTAAAATTGAAATATATACATATTTGTATTCGACATTTGCAAACGAATACTTTTTTTAATCCATTCAATGTAGGCTATGTATAGACCCAGGGAGTAGCTTTAGAGCCAAGATTCTCGGAAAAATATCAATGCATTTGAATCCTTCATATCCTTATATTGATTACTTAATTTTATACACGGGTCTTTGTTTCCATTGTATACTTCACGCTCCCCCCCCCCCCACAAAGATAAAACGAAAACAAATGACGAGTAAAATTGAAATATATACATATTTGTATTCGACATTTGCATACTAATACTTTTTTTAATCCATTCAATGTAGGCTATGTATAGACCCAGGGAGTAGCTTTAGAGCCAAGAATCTCGGAAAAATATCAATGCATTTGAATCCTTCATATCCTTATATTGATTACTTACTTTTTTTAATCCATTCAATGTAGGCTATGTATAGACCCAGGGAGTAGCTTTAGAGCCAAAAATCTCGGAAAAATATCAATGCATTTGAATCCTTCATATCCTTATATTGATTACTTAATTTTATACACGGGTCTTTGTTTCCATTGTATACTTCACGCTCCCTCCCCCCCACCCCCACAAAGATAAAACGAAAGCAAATGACGAGTAAAATTGAAATATATACATATTTGTATTCGACATTTGCATACGAATACTTTTTTTAATCCATTCAATGTAGGCTATGTATAGACCGAGGGAGAAGCTTTAGAGCCAAGAATCTCGGAAAAATATCAATGCATTTGAATCCTTCATATCCTTATATTGATTACTTAATTTTATACACGGGTCTTTGTTTCCATTGTATACTTCACGCCCCCCCAACCCCACAAAGATAAAACGAAAACAAATGACGAGTAAAATTGAAATATATACATATTTGTATTCGACATTTGCATACGAATACTTTTTTTAATCCATTCAATGTAGGCTATGTATAGACCCAGGGAGTAGCTTTAGAGCCAAGAATCTCGGAAAAATATCAATGCATTTGAATCCTTCATATCCTTATATTGATTACTTAATTTTATACACGGGTCTTTGTTTCCATTATATACTTCACGCTCCCCCCCCACCCCAACATAGATAAAACGAAAACAAATGACGAGTAAAATTGAAATATATACATATTTGTATTCGACATTTGCATACGAATACTTTTTTTTAATCCATTCAATGTAGGCTATGTATAGACCCAGGGAGTAGCTTTAGAGCCAAGATTCTCGGAAAAATATCAATGCATTTGAATCATTCATATCCTTATATTGATTACTTAATTTTATACACGGGTCTTTGTTTCCATTGTATACTTCACGCTCCCCCCCATCCCCACAAAGATAAAACGAAAACAAATGACGAGTAAAATTGAAATATATACATATTTGTATTCGACATTTGCATACGAATACTTTTTTTAGTCCATTCAATGTAGGCTATGTATAGACCCAGGGAGTAGCTTTAGAGCCAAGAATCTCGGAAAAATATCAATGCATTTGAATCCTTCATATCCTTATATTGATTACTTAATTTTATACACGGGTCTTTGTTTCCATTGTTTATTTCACGCTCCCCCCCCCCCATCCCCAAAAAGATAAAACGAAAACAAATGACGAGTAAAATTGAAATATATACATATTTGTATTCGACATTTGCATACGATTACTTTTTTTAATCCATTCAATATAGGCTATGTACAGACCCAGGGAGTAGCTTTAGAGCCAAGAATCTCGGAAAAATATCAATGCATTTGAATCCTTCATATCCTTATATTGATTACTTAATTTTATACACGGGTCTTTGTTTCCATTGTATACTTCACGCTCCCCCCCCCCATCCCCCCACACATAAAACGAAAACAAATGACGAGTAAAATTGAAATATATACATATTTGTATTCGACATTTGCATACGAATACTTTTTTAATCCATTCAATGTAGGCTATGTATAGACCCAGGGAGTAGCTTTAGAGCCAAGAATCACGGAAAAATATCAATGCATTTGATAGCTTTTTTTTTATACCGAATGAATTTCATATCCTTACATTGTATACTTTGTTTCCATTGTATACTTCAGCTTTTTTTTTATACCGAATGCATTTCATATCCTTATATTGATTACTTAATTTTATACACGGGTCTTTGTTTCCATTGTATACTTCACGCTCCCCCCCCACCCCCACAAAGATAAAACGAAAACAAATGACAAATGAGTAAAATTGAAATATAGCCATGGTATGTTTATTGAAAATCCTGCAATAATTTTAGAACAAGACTGCCCACCATTAGCCTCATTTCCAAGGTAAAAAATTAGATAAGATTCAATCAGGAAATAGTAATTTATATTCTTAATACAAAAGCGGGTTCATTTCACAACAAATTCAATCAGAGGAAATGCATACTTCAGAAAAATGGATGTTAGTTCATATTTATTGTTTGGATTTAGAATTGCATACCGTTTTTATGCTGGGTAGACTGAGCTTTGAGCCTGTATGCAGGGTGAAGGTTTTCAACCCTCTATATTTTTTATAATACTTTTATTTTCCACACAATTCGCCTAATTTCTGAGGTTTTGATGAAATTGGCGACCACCTAGAAATGTCAAGTCGGTAGAAAATTGACAGTTACTCTCAATCTAAGAACTCTCTACCAATTTTCTACCGAAAATAGTATCAGCATATTTTTGTTTGTTGGAAGATGGATTGGGATTTCGTTAGGATAAAAAATATTGAAAATCCTCCAGAACCATTGATAGCGCATAGGGCATCAAAACGAAGTTTCAGTCGCTGTTTTTTTGTTTTTTTTACAAGAACAGGCAGCAAGCCTGACGCCCAACCTTGCGGCAGCGAGAATCAAACTCTTGGCCCCATATTGCCAAGTAGAAGATCAATTCACTATGCTACCACATGATGGAACTCGGTTGATGTCATAAAAAATTGTAGAAGTGGAAACACTGTCACAGTGCTATAATGTACTTTACATGAAACCTATGCATGTATGTGAACAACGTTTTATCAACGATTTATTGCACACAATTTTATTTATCAGTTCATGAAGCCCATTTACCTAATATCTTTAGCTAAGCCAAAGATAATGCAAATTAGGTAAGCGTTTGATTAGGTTTTGGGGCCAAGCCAAAAAATTATGAAAACAGTTACTCGTAAACAGATATATTTTTTTTTTGACAAGGAAATAAGACTTGGTATGCAGTGGTCTTGTGAATAGTTTATGAATATTGAATTAAAAAATATTAATTTTCAAGTAATCCAAACTGCAGTAATTATACGAAGAGAAAACTATCCAGCACGCAAAAGAAATATATATATAAATATATACATATATATATATATATATATATATATATATATATATATATATATATATATATATATATATATATATATATATATATATATATAAACCCCAAAAAATCTTCAATCTGACCAGGCAGTTGCAGAATTTATTTGAGGCAAAGTGATTTAAAAAAAAATACCATTCTAAAGAATAATATTGATAATTGGAATGAAAAGTTCCCATGAATCGCGAACATTAAGGATTTCAAGGAAGGTGGTGGGCCCAAGGACCCTTTCCTCCACCTGCGTAAGTTCTTGAATCTGAATGCACCTAATTGTAGCGTTTTGTCTCTCTATATCTGTCTATGATTCTTGTATCTAATTTTTAAACCCACAAAACAGGAAATGCGTAGTTTACAAGAATGCAGCTATTCCCTCACAGAGATCCAATCGAGGACAGACACTGGCCTCATAGCTCTTACTGTTATCCAGGTTTTGTTCAGTAAACTCTGCCTAGTAATTAAATAAATGAAAATAGCTTTGTAATAGTAAATGACACCTTTACCCTCTATCCTCCCACTGAGGTAGGATCAGGTGCAGAACATATAGGTTGATCGAGATGAGACTCACATTATCTAAAATTATTCAGACTTAATTCAGTTAATTTATTCTAATTTGAATTTCCCTTCTATTCTGACGCATTGCTGTGAATGCTTTTGAATTTTAAAAACTGTTTATTCTTCGGGCGTGAATTGAAGTGGTCTAAAGGTAGTAACAAATTTCGAGGGGGACGCAACCTCCCCCTCGAAATTCTGAAAAAAGCTTTTAAAGCATTTATGGTCTTGCTGTCAGCAGTCCCCTTGATTTTTGTTGTATACTTCGATAATATACTTCTCCACTTTAGAGATCTTATATATATCTGTCTAGGTCTAGATCCTACACCTTTAAGATCTCTCTCTCGTTCTTAGTAGAAAATTGTCATTCCCTCGGCCATTTCCAGCATTATACACCGTTTTCCTTTTTTCACGTTCTTAAATGCCTGAGAAAGATTGAACATTAAGAATGAAACAGATTAGCCCTATAACAGCATTGCAGTAACACTAATCCTCCTGATCAGTTTTCTATAGGGCATGGATCTACAAATATTGTCAACTACGTTGGCCAACATGAAAACCTCAGAATAGATTCAATACCTTATTTAATTTCAAATTCTAATAGAACATTTTACTTTTAAATCCTAACCGTAGTAATACACGAACTTTCTCTAATACCTCAGAGAAGTTGTGAAATTCTTTGAACTTCTTGAGCTATAAAGGAGCCGCCGTAAGTCTCTAACTCTATCGGAGAACCTACACTTCACAGCGGAGCAGTTTTTTGGACACAGTCTTTATTTACTTAATAGTTTTAGGAGATAAACATATTGGTCGTCTAACTGGTCATTTTTTTTCTCAAATTCGAAACAAATAGATTGGAGAGGGTTTTTAATTTCTTGGTAAAGAAGGGATGAAATGAAGACGGATACAAGAATTAGAGTTACAGTGGCTGCTTTTAATTGTCAAATTTCTAATCTAATAACTTAAACTGTAAAAAAAACTTGCCCGATTCTTGCTCGTTTTAGCCAACAATGTGTGCCAAAATTCTTGTTGAATAAGAGAAGAGGATTGTTGATGAACCCAGGTAAGCAAGAACAGATTGTTGGACACCAATACATTTTGTTCCCTATCTTCTAAGGTCTTTTTTCATTTTCTCATTTTTCTGAACCAAGAACTTTCTATTAAGGCCAACAAAGAAAGAAGAATGGCAACTTCTGAGGTTAGTTCTTTTATCGCCTCTTGGATATAGTGTAAGAATAAAAAAAAAAAAATGCAAGACATGCCTGAGAATTATGCAGCCGTGGAGGTTACAGGAATTAAAACCATTTTCGAACTTAAGGTTATGAAACACGGTATACTTGAATTTAAATAAAATGTAAGAATATGAATTAGGTCATTTTTTTTTGTCATGGTCTGATGAAAAAGGCGTCAAAACTCCTGTATTAAAAAAACAGTCAATTTAGCAGAAAGGGAAGAGAACTTAGGAGAAAGGCCTGTTATCGTTTGAACAAAAAAAAAAATGCCACTTATACTGATTAACCGAGCCACACAAAAGACCTATTGGTAATTCGATTGAAAAATCTTCTATTTTGTGTTTCAATCTCTGAAAAATATTTAAATCCTTTAGTTTAAAATTTGTGAATTAAACCAAATTTTCAAGTTAATTCACCAAAGAAATTAGAATAACTTATCAACTAGCATTATCAACTAGCCATTTACATGCATTGTGCTTTGCTTTGCTTAAACCTTGCCCTGGTGAAGATCTCCAGACTGGACTTAATTCAAATGCTATATGGATGCTTGCAAGTGTTTTTTTTTCTATTCCCCCAAACGAACTGAGTCATTAGTTTCTGTTCTGTGTCAGAAAATCTCCTCCGGTTTTCTGACACATGGTGAGTTGAAAGACATGATAGTATTGTCACTTTTCTTGAGCTTTTCCCTGCTGTTGAAGAACTCTAATGACAATATCAAAGCAGGCAGAAATGTTGTATGAAGAGCTGCTGACAAAGTTTAAAATACAAACTCTGAAAAAAAGCAGAGAGAAACTCTGCATGGATTTTGGAAGAAAACCTCTGATCAAGCCAATCCACGAAACCCTTTTCCCTCCTCAGTCCACAACAAAACGACTCCCAAACAGGTTTGCAGTGCCTGTTGAGAAACTTCAGCCGGTACGCTGTCCCGGCGTACCAGCATTTAAAAATATAAATGGTCTTACTTTTACAACTTTAATAAATCAAATACTATTAACATTTTGATTACATAGACCCAGGGAGTAGCTTTAGAGCCAAAAATCTCGGAAAAATATCAATGCATTTGAATCCTTCATATCCTTATATTGATTACTTAATTTTATACACGGGTCTTTGTTTCCATTGTATACTTCACGCTCCCTCCCCCCACCCCCACATAGATAAAACGAAAGCAAATGACGAGTAAAATTGAAATATATACATATTTGTATTCGACATTTGCATACGAATACTTTTTTTTAATCCATTCAATGTAGGCTATGTATAGACCGAGGGAGAAGCTTTAGAGCCAAGAATCTCGGAAAAATATCAATGCATTTGAATCCTTCATATCCTTATATTGATTACTTAATTTTATACACGGGTCTTTGTTTCCATTGTATACTTCACGCCCCCCCCCCACCCCCACAAAGATAAAACGAAAACAAATGACGAGTAAAATTGAAATATATACATATTTGTATTCGACATTTGCATACGAATACTTTTTTAAATTCATTCAATGTAGGCTATGTATAGACCCAGGGAGTAGCTTTAGAGCCAAGAATCTCGGAAAAATATCAATGCATTTGAATCCTTCATATCCTTATATTGATTACTTAATTTTATACACGGGTCTTTGTTTCCATTATATACTTCACGCTCCCCCCCCACCCCCACAAAGATAAAACGAAAACAAATGACGAGTAAAATTGAAATATATACATATTTGTATTCGACATTTGCATACGAATACTTTTTTTTAATCCATTCAATGTAGGCTATGTATAGACCCAGGGAGTAGCTTTAGAGCCAAGAATCTTGAAAAAATATCAATGCATTTGAATCCTTCATATCCTTATATTGATTACTTAATTTTATACACGGGTCTTTGTTTCCATTGTACACTTCACGCTCCCCCCCCCACCCCCAAACAGATAAAACGAAAACAAATGACGCGTAAAATTGAAATATATACATATTTGTATTCGACATTTGCATACGATTACTTTTTTTTAGTCCATTCAATGTAGGCTATGTATAGACCCAGGGAGTAGCTTTAGAGCCAAGAATCTCGGAAAAATATCAATGCATTTGAATCCTTCATATCCTTATATTGATTACTTAATTTTATACACGGGTCTTTGTTTCCATTGTATACTTCACGCTCCCCCCCCATCCCCACAAAGATAAAACGAAAACAAATGACGAGTAAAATTGAAATATATACATATTTGTATTCGACATTTGCATACGATTACTTTTTTTAATCCATTCAATATAGGCTATGTACAGACCCAGGGAGTAGCTTTAGAGCCAAGAATCTCGGAAAAATATCAATGCATTTGAATCCTTCATATCCTTATATTGATTACTTAATTTTATACACGGGTCTTTGTTTCCATTGTGTACTTCACGCGCCCCCCCCCCATCCCCCCCAAGATAAAACGAAAACAAATGACGAGTAAAATTGAAATATATACATATTTGTATTCGACATTTGCATACGAATACTTTTTTAATCCATTCAATGTAGGCTATGTATAGACCCAGGGAGTAGCTTTAGAGCCAAGAATCACGGAAAAATATCAATGCATTTGATAGCTTTTTTTTATACCGAATGAATTTCATATCCTTACATTGTATACTTTGTTTCCATTGTATACTTCAGCTTTTTTTTATACCGAATGCATTTCATATCCTTATATTGATTACTTAATTTTATACACGGGTCTTTGTTTCCATTGTATACTTCACGCTCCCCCCCCACCCCCACAAAGATAAAACGAAAACAAATGACAAATGAGTAAAATTTAAATAAAGCCATGGTATGTTTATTGAAAATACTGCAATAATTTTAGAACAAGACTGCCCACCATTAGCCTCATTTCCAAGGTAAAAAATTAGATAAGATTCAATCAGGAAATAGTAATTTATATTCTTAATACAAAAGCGGGTTCATTTCACAACAAATTCAATCAGAGGAAATGCATACTTCAGAAAAATGGATGTTAGTTCATATTTATTGTTTGGATTTAGAATTGCATACCGTTTTTATGCTGGGTAGACTGAGCTTTGAGCCTGTATGCAGGGTGAAGGTTTTCAACCCTCTATATTTTTTATAATACTTTTATTTTCCACACAATTCGCCTAATTTCTGAGGTTTTGATGAAATTGGCGACCACCTAGAAATGTCAAGTCGGTAGAAAATTGACAGTTACTCTCAATCTAAGAACTCTCTACCAATTTTCTACCGAAAATAGTATCAGCATATTTTTGTTTGTTGGAAGATGGATTGGGATTTCGTTAGGATAAAAAATATTGAAAATCCTCCAGAACCATTGATAGCGCATAGGGCATCAAAACGAAGTTTCAGTCGCTGTTTTTTTGTTTTTTTTTACAAGAACAGGCAGCAAGCCTGACGCCCAACCTTGCGGCAGCGAGAATCAAACTCTTGGCCCCATATTGCCAAGTAGAAGATCAATTCACTATGCTACCACATGATGGAACTCGGTTGATGTCATAAAAAATTGTAGAAGTGGAAACACTGTCACAGTGCTATAATGTACTTTACATGAAACCTATGCATGTATGTGAACAACGTTTTATCAACGATTTATTGCACACAATTTTATTTATCAGTTCATGAAGCCCATTTACCTAATATCTTTAGCTAAGCCAAAGATAATGCAAATTAGGTAAGCGTTTGATTAGGTTTTGGGGCCAAGCCAAAAAATTATGAAAACAGTTACTCGTAAACAGATATATTTTTTTTTGACAAGGAAATAAGACTTGGTATGCAGTGGTCTTGTGAATAGTTTATGAATATTGAATTAAAAAATATTAATTTTCAAGTAATCCAAACTGCAGTAATTATACGAAGAGAAAACTATCCAGCACGCAAAAGAAATATATATATAAATATATACATATATATATATATATATATATATATATATATATATATATATATATATATATATATATATATATATATATATATATATAAACCCCAAAAAATCTTCAATCTGACCAGGCAGTTGCAGAATTTATTTGAGGCAAAGTGATTTAAAAAAAAATACCATTCTAAAGAATAATATTGATAATTGGAATGAAAAGTTCCCATGAATCGCGAACATTAAGGATTTCAAGGAAGGTGGTGGGCCCAAGGACCCTTTCCTCCACCTGCGTAAGTTCTTGAATCTGAATGCACCTAATTGTAGCGTTTTGTCTCTCTATATCTGTCTATGATTCTTGTATCTAATTTTTAAACCCACAAAACAGGAAATGCGTAGTTTACAAGAATGCAGCTATTCCCTCACAGAGATCCAATCGAGGACAGACACTGGCCTCATAGCTCTTACTGTTATCCAGGTTTTGTTCAGTAAACTCTGCCTAGTAATTAAATAAATGAAAATAGCTTTGTAATAGTAAATGACACCTTTACCCTCTATCCTCCCACTGAGGTAGGATCAGGTGCAGAACATATAGGTTGATCGAGATGAGACTCACATTATCTAAAATTATTCAGACTTAATTCAGTTAATTTATTCTAATTTGAATTTCCCTTCTATTCTGACGCATTGCTGTGAATGCTTTTGAATTTTAAAAACTGTTTATTCTTCGGGCGTGAATTGAAGTGGTCTAAAGGTAGTAACAAATTTCGAGGGGGACGCAACCTCCCCCCTCGAAATTCTGAAAAAAGCTTTTAAAGCATTTATGGTCTTGCTGTCAGCAGTCCCCTTGATTTTTGTTGTATACTTCGATAATATACTTCTCCACTTTAGAGATCTTATATATATCTGTCTAGGTCTAGATCCTACACCTTTAAGATCTCTCTCTCGTTCTTAGTAGAAAATTGTCATTCCCTCGGCCATTTCCAGCATTATACACCGTTTTCCTTTTTTCACGTTCTTAAATGCCTGAGAAAGATTGAACATTAAGAATGAAACAGATTAGCCCTATAACAGCATTGCAGTAACACTAATCCTCCTGATCAGTTTTCTATAGGGCATGGATCTACAAATATTGTCAACTACGTTGGCCAACATGAAAACCTCAGAATAGATTCAATACCTTATTTAATTTCAAATTCTAATAGAACATTTTACTTTTAAATCCTAACCGTAGTAATACACGAACTTTCTCTAATACCTCAGAGAAGTTGTGAAATTCTTTGAACTTCTTGAGCTATAAAGGAGCCGCCGTAAGTCTCTAACTCTATCGGAGAACCTACACTGCACAGCGGAGCAGTTTTTTGGACACAGTCTTTATTTACTTAATAGTTTTAGGAGATAAACATATTGGTCGTCTAACTGGTCATTTTTTTTCTCAAATTCGAAACAAATAGATTGGAGAGGGTTTTTAATTTCTTGGTAAAGAAGGGATGAAATGAAGACGGATACAAGAATTAGAGTTACAGTGGCTGCTTTTAATTGTCAAATTTCTAATCTAATAACTTAAACTGTAAAAAAAATTGCCCGATTCTTGCTCGTTTTAGCCAACAATGTGTGCCAAAATTCTTGTTGAATAAGAGAAGAGGATTGTTGATGAACCCAGGTAAGCAAGAACAGATTGTTGGACACCAATACATTTTGTTCCCTATCTTCTAAGGTCTTTTTTCATTTTCTCATTTTTCTGAACCAAGAACTTTCTATTAAGGCCAACAAAGAAAGAAGAATGGCAACTTCTGAGGTTAGTTCTTTTATCGCCTCTTGGATATAGTGTAAGAATAAAAAAAAAAAATGCAAGACATGCCTGAGAATTATGCAGCCGTGGAGGTTACAGGAATTAAAACCATTTTCGAACTTAAGGTTATGAAACACGGTATACTTGAATTTAAATAAAATGTAAGAATATGAATTAGGTCATTTTTTTTGTCATGGTCTGATTAAAAAGGCGTAAAAACTCCTGTATTAAAAAAACAGTCAATTTAGCAGAAAGGGAAGAGAACTTAGGAGAAAGGCCTGTTATCGTTTGAACAAAAAAAAAAAATGCCACTTATACTGATTAACCGAGCCACACAAAAGACCTATTGGTAATTCGATTGAAAAATCTTCTATTTTGTGTTTCAATCTCTGAAAAATATTTAAATCCTTTAGTTTAAAATTTGTGAATTAAACCAAATTTTCAAGTTAATTCACCAAAGAAATTAGAATAACTTCTAAGCCAAAGCATTAATAATCCCTTTTATGAAATTGACCAACATTCAGAAGACACTTCTGTCATTGCGCCCATATTCACCTTGCTTGACATTGGTCTGGAGTCCTTTGATAATTGTAACCAGATTTCTGATATTCGAAGGTTAAACTAATGTGTAGGCACTGGAAACCAGGAAAGGGCTTTTAATTTCCCGAAATAGATACGTGGATGCTTAGTTTCAAACCCATATACTGACTTTAAAGATGCTCTCGCTGACTTCAAGTATCATAATGAAGGACAGAGTCATGTTACTGCAGTACAAGAATCTATAATGTTTATCAAAATAAAAGAAGGAAAAGGCATTCCAGTTGACCAGCAATTGAGTTTACAAGTCACGAGGATAGGATTAAAAACCTAGAAATGTTAAGACAATTGTCCAGGCTATTCTATTTTGTAGTTTTCAGGTTCTAGCCCTGCGGGGTCTTCGTGAAAAAAGTGATTTCCTAACAAAAATGCTGAAGATGAAGGGGTATTCAGAGTTTGTATTATATGTGAACAAGTTAGTTGGAGTTCGCTTTGATGGAGGTTGTAGCATGTCCGGTTTGTATCAATCTCAATCCTCAATCATCAATCTCATGTCCGGTCTCAATCAGAGACATGAAAGCATTATCAACTAGCTATTTACATGCATTGTGCTTTGCTTTGCTTAAACCTTGCCCTGGTGAAGATCTCCAGACTGGACTTAATTCAAATGCTATATGGATGCTTGCAGGAACTTGTTTTTTTTTTGTTTTTTTTCCTATTCCCCCAAACGAACTGAGTCATTAGTTTCTGTTCTGTGTCAGAAAATCTCCTCCGGTTTTCTGACACATGGTGAGTTGAAAGACATGATAGTATTGTCACTTTTCTTGAGCTTTTCCCTGCTGTTGAAGAACTCTAATGACAATATCAAAGCAGGCAGAAATGTTGTATGAAGAGCTGCTGACAAAGTTTAAAATACAAACTCTGAAAAAAGCAGAGAGAAACTCTGCATGGATTTTGGAAGAAAACCTCTGATCAAGCAAATCCACCAAACCCTTTCCCCTCCACAGTCCACAACAACACGACTCCCAAACAGGTTTGCAGTGCCTGTTGAGAAACTTCAGCCGGTACGCTGTCCCGGCGTACCAGCATTTAAAAATATAAATGGTCTTACTTTTACAACTTTAATAAATCAAATACTATTAACATTTTGATTACTAAATATCAGTATATGTATATTAAACTGACAATGCACATTCATTTGTATTTTTTTTCAGTAAAGTGCAAATTATGTTCTGGTCTTGGGAAGGCCTAGGGGTTTTGAGCCCAACTCATGCTTAGTTCTGCTCGTTTTGAGTTTGACTTGGTTATTTGTTGTTATTTCTGTTCCTTTGGGAATTCATTTGTTTATCGATGCCGATTTGCGGTTGTTTCACGCGTGGTAGATTATTCGATTTTATTTTTGATAATTTTTGCTTAATGGAGTTCTTTACTTTTCTTTGAAAAACTTATTTTGTGGAAAGTTTTTTTAATTAATTTCTGTTCGTTTTATATTGACATAGTCTTTTCAGGGAAGAAGAAAATAGTACTTTAAATCTTTTTGTTTTTTAAGAATTTATAGCTTGGTCTGCTATTTGTATGCTGGAGAAATATTTTCAGCAATTTTTAACAACATACACCCTTTTAAAAATCAGGACACAAATAGTAGTGTTTAATTTCATGTCAAATCTCCTCTAGTTGACCTGAAATGGGAATCTTGATACCAGTCGCAAAAAAATACTATCGCATTTTTTGATAGCTTGGCTAAGCTAACACTGATTTGATTTTGTTAAATCTTAAGAGCAGAATTAGAACTGAAAGTTTGAACATAATACCCTCATTGGTTCTTGTGATACTGCTGAGATGCCTTATTGGGAATTAGCATTAACACAGTGCATTTTGATTTAATATTAAGGCAACATTTAGTTTTTAAAGATAAAGGCAAATGCGAGGGTGGGCGTGAGAGGGGGATTAGTTGCCATCGAATCACTTTCGACTATTAAAAAGGGCATCAGTCCTTTCTATTTTCATTCAAATGAGCCCTTTTCGAAGTTCCTACGACAACTCCTTCGATACGAAGTGCCCTAGTCTAAACAACAACAACAGAAAAGTAATACATCATACCCACATCGACCTTTACTATAAAAATGTCAAGCCTTCCAATAACTTTTGACTATCCAAAAGGGCACTAGGCGTTTCGATTTCCAATCGAATAAGCCCTTTTTGAGTTTCTACGACAACGCTTTCTATAAACACCTTAAATGCCCCTGGGGCATAAATTACAACCCTTACCCTAAGGGCTGTGAGGATGGTTGTCACCCTCTAAGACATACTTTCAACTACATTGAACGAAATAACTGCGTCAACGCTTTGATTGGATGTGTTTGAAGCAAGGGTGAACGGGAGGGTGGCGTTGGTTGCTCTCCAATCACCTTTAACAATTGAAAGAAGAAATAATTCTTTAAATTCCCAGTAAAGTCAGCCCTTTGCTGGGGGGGGGGTTGTCACCCTCAAATACCTAATTTCCAGATCTTTCTACTACGTTGAACATAACGGCTATATGAAAATTTTCATTGGATGTGTTTTAGGGAATGGTGCGCTTGACAGGGTGTTTACTTAACCTCCGATTACTTTCGACTACCAAAAAAAGTACTAACCCTCTCTAATCCCAATTGAATGAATCCTTTTTGAAATTTGTACGACAACTCTAACTATAAAAACCTTATATGCCCCAAGGGCATCACTTACAACCTTTGTCGTGGGGGCTCTGGGGGGTTTGTCATCCTTAAATACATAATTTCCAGAACTTTCGACTACGTTAAACAAAATGGATATCTCAAAACTTTGATTGGATGCGTTTGGGAAAATGGTGGGCGTGAGAGGGGGATTAGTTGCCCTTCAATCACTTTCTACTATTAAAAGGGCACTAGTCATTTCAATTTCCAGTTGGATGAGCCCTTTTTGATGTTTTTACAACATAGCTTTCTATAAGAACCTTACATGCCCCCAGGGCATAACTTACAATCCTTGCCCTGAGGGTTGTGGGGGGGGGGGGGGTTGTCATCCTCAAAGACCTAATTTCCAAAATTTTCAACTACGATGAATAAAATGGCTATCTAAAAAGGCGTGAGAGGGGGGTAAGTTGTCCTCAAATCAATTACGACTATTGAAAAGGGCACTAGCCCATTGACTTTCCAATCGA
The DNA here is from genome assembly GCF_049724085.1 of Artemia sp. Qi Xiang Cuo. Taxonomy (NCBI): domain Eukaryota; kingdom Metazoa; phylum Arthropoda; class Branchiopoda; order Anostraca; family Artemiidae; genus Artemia; species Artemia sp. Qi Xiang Cuo. The sequence goes on from NC_142806.1 coordinate 47,668,190, forward strand.
ATGAGCCCCTTTTCAAGTTTTTACGACAAAGCTTTCAATAAAAACCTTATATAACCCCAGGGCATAACTGATAACCCTTGCTCTGAGGACTGTGGGGGGAGTGTCTGCTCAAAGATATACTTTCTTGAACTTTCAACTGCATTGAACAAAATGGCTATCTAAAAATTTTGTTTGGATGTGTTTGGGGAAATGGTGGGCTTGGAAGGGATGTTAGTTGCCTTCCAATAACTTTAGACTATTAAAAAGGGCACTAGCCATTTCAATTTCCAATCGAACTAGCCCTTTTTGAAGTTTCTACGACAACGCGTTCTATAAAAACCTTATATACCCCCATGGCATAACGTACAACCATTGCCCTGAGGGCTGGGGGGGGCAGTGTCCTCCTCAAAAACATAATTTCTATCTGGAAATCAACTACGCTGAATAAAATGGCTATTTAAAAATTTTGATTGGGTGTGTTTGGGGAAAAGTTGGGCGTGAGAGGGGGGTTAGTTGCCCTCAAATCACTTTCGACTATTAAAAAGGGTACTAGCACTTTGAATTTCCAATCGAATGATGTTTTTTTTGTGTTTTTACGGCTAAGTCTTCTTTAAAAACCTCATAAATCCCCAGGGTATAACTTATAACCCTTGCCCTGAAGGCTGTGGGGGTGTGTCCACCTCAAAAACGTTATTTCTATGTGAAAATTAACTACGCTGCACAAAATGGCTATCTCAAATTTTTGATGGGATATGTTTTGAGAAATGAGGAGCGTGGAAAGGGTGTTAGTTGCCTTACAATCCCTGTTAACTAATAAAAAGGGCACAAGCCACTCTAATTTCCAATTGAATGGGCCCTTTCCGAAGTTTCTACAACAACTTCTTCGATACGAAGTGCCCTGCTTTAAAGGAAAAAAATAACAAATGATATATTGTGCTAACGTTGTTCTTACATGCCCTCAGGGCATAATTTAAAACCCTTGCCCTGAGGTTTGTTGGGGAGTGTCCTCCTAAAAACATATTTTCTATCTGGTCATCAACTACGCTGAACAAAGTGGCTAGCTCAAAATTTTGATTTGATGTGTTTGGGGGAATGATTGGCGTGGGGTGGGGGGGGGGGGCTAGTTGCCCTACAATCACTTTCGACTATTAAAAAGGGCACTAGCCACTGCAATTTCCAATCGAATGAGCCATTTTCGAAGTTTCTACGACAACTCCTTCGATACGAAGTGTCCTGGTATGGAAACCAAAAACAAACCAAAAAAAAAAAAAAAAAAAAAATACAAATTCAAAAAAACATAAAAAAAAAAACATTGTTCTTTACTTAGCCACTGCGAATGCGCTGCCTATGACTATAATATGACTATGTTTGTATAATGTGACTAATGCTTTTTAATGAGACTATACCAAAGAAATTTGGCATTGCCATGAAGATTTTGGTGAAAATAAAAGTTTATATATCTATCTATCTGTTGTTGGAGTACTGGAGAGCTTTGTTGACAACCAGTCCGATTCAGGTATAAGGGCAAAAGCCAACTCCTCAGTATATCACTGTCGCAGATATCACTGTGATATAGCAGATATCACTGAGTTCAGCTTTCATTTCCCCTCTGGTTCTTGTTGAAAAATAAGTTCAAATTCTGTTTCTCTGCAGAAGGAAAATTTAGATCTAATTACCTACTGTGAAAATACCAAACAATGCAAGTCTGTATTATTAAGAGATAGTGGAAGCAGATTTTCCTTCTTTTTTTTATGGAAAAGCAGTCCAGAGAGCTGAGTGTTGGGATTCTATGCCTTAATACCAAGACGCAACGTCGGTGATTCTCCTCTTCAGACACTTCTCTTTTTTATCAAGAACTTGTCTTTTTCCTTACCTCAAACAACTATGTGAAGAATTCGATACAAGATTTCTTAACCGCCAAGTTACAGCATTACAAATTCAACTTCTGTTCCCTTGCTGTATTGCTGATGCTGTGTTAACCAAGGTTGTGACGAAGCTACAAAAAGACAAACAGTTCTGTTTCTCTGAGACTAGCCTCCTTGCTGAGCTAACTGTCTGGGAAGCCAAGTGGAGGTCTATGGGCGAGTCTCATCATCCTGATAAAGTTTTTGAAACTCTTGGCGTATTCGACAGCCGCTTTTATCTAGCTTTACATTCACTCTTGATTGTATTCTCCCTGTTACCACAGCATCTGTAGAACGTGCATTTTGCACGCTAAAGCAGCACAAAACAAACCTCCAAAATAAGACAGGAGAGGACAGGTTGAATGGTCTTGCACACATGTCTATCAATCACAACGTCAAGATGGATATTGACAATGTTTTAAGCAACTTTATATGCTGCTGGCTAAAAGTATAGGGCAATATATATTTTGTCTTATCCTTTCTTATCTCAGCTCTTCTACAGTTCCATTGATTCAAAATGTTGTAGATAAGTTAAAACCTAGTGTCATACAGAAAAAAACACAGAAGGATCCACACAAAATGGCCTAACAGACAACCCCACCATTTAACAGGCGAAACTGAAAATTCACACTACTGTCATAAGTTTCTGTTAATGAATAACAAAGATAAATGTTTACGTTTCTCTTTCTCTGGTTACCCACAGGATTACCACACTGTCAGGCTCACTTACTTAATAAGAACAATATGTTGACCAGTCTGCTTATCTAACTTGGCAACTATAAAAGCAAGTTATTTTGTACTGTTCATATGGGAGAAAATAAAACCAAAAAACCAACAAACAATTACAATAGAAATTTGCACTGTTTAATTTGCCATTGAACAAAACCTTTTGTGCAATCCAGTGATTTAGTTTGACCCTATCTTGATTTTTATAAACGCTAATTATATTGGATCTATCTTTTTTTGTTAAACTTACATATTCAAATTGTGAGAGGTTAAGTTAGTATAGAGTAAAAAAAAAAAAAAAAAAAAAACAATATTAAAACTATTACATCACAAAGTATTGCACACCCAAGTGATTAGCCAAACAGGAATTAACTAAGAGCTAATCATTCCAATGTAATCTAATATTGTTTGTAACAATCTACGCAATGAATTGTAATGATTCCCATTCAAATTTAAAAAGAAATATATCCTTACTCCGCAATTTAAATCTTTTTTTAGCAAGAAAAGCTATAAAAATAATTTATTGCACAACATTAATTTTACAGGACAATGAAAAAAAATATCATAATTGGCACTTTTCTGTTTCCAGGCACCCCCCCCCCACAAACTCTTGGACCTACACGCACCTACTTCAAAAGACCTTAGCTCCGAGAGGGCTGTAAGTAGTTGCTATCTTTAAATGTTTGTTCTATAAAAGTAAACAACCTTGTTCATTTTACTTAGGTGACTCCAGAGCTTCACTACTACAACAATTGCCATGGTATTCATTGCCATATTTTTTTCTAAGGTACAGTTAATAGAATTAAAAAAAAAATTATCTGAGAAAAAATAGCATTACGTGCCATATTTTGCTGAATAAGAGAACAATCTTTATTACAACCCTCCCTATAAAGACTAGATTCTTACGACTAGCTCTGACCTTCATAAGAGCTAATATAAATATAGACAAGAATTATAATAGATGACAAACAATAAAAACTTACTATATGAACACTTTTTGGGTCCATGAGCCATGCATTATACATTTCCTCAACATAGGTTGAACTACTTCCATTTAGAAAAGGTTCAGCTGCTAGAGCATTTGCAGTTGGGGGTGGAGGGGGTGCAGATAAACATCTTATAGCTTCGCCAGTTCTCGTCAAGAATGTCACCAGCTTTTCTGTTCCGCATGATGGCAATATACTACTCACAAGTTGTTTTGTTCTATACATCTCTGACTAACCTAGATAAAGAATAGAATTAAACAACAAGGATAGTGATGGATTTCTGCTCTTTTAGATTTCTAAAAACCTACTTTGTCCAACTTTTTCTGTCAATTCATTAACAGGACATTTCACCATTTTCCCTCTAATCCCACTCCAAGGTACTCTAGAAAGCTGAAACAAAAATGTGAACTTATGCTAAAATAGATAATTCTCTCCAAAAATACTTTCAAATGTGAACAAATACCCTTTAAAGGTAAAATGAAAGCTTTATTTGATACAATTTGAAAATGATTTATTTCAAAATGACTACCACAAACTGCAATAAGCTTGATTCACATTTCAAAGTACAACCATTAGATGCAAAATTCAATGGACATTAAACATGATAATTAAAATATATATTTACTGCTTGTGAATTTACTTGTATGGACTATCTGCACAATTTGGAGTCCTTTCTGATGGCACAGCACTTATCACCCCTAGAAACACATTTCTTGGATCTTTGGGATATTCTGATTAAAATGACTATTTTGGAATTTAGTCCAATACAAAGTTGGACTGTAAATAAACAAATGGCATTGAAAGGACGTTTGGTTGCACTCTCATTGACTTTGGTCTTTTAAAGGGTTCTTATAAATTTTGATGAACAAATGAATATGCTGAACAAAATGGCTATCTAAAAATTTTTATTGGATGTGTTCAGGTAAATGATGGGTGTGGGGGGATGGTTCCCTCCAATCACTTTTGCCTCTTAAAAAGGGCACTAGAACTTTCAATTTCCAATCAAATGAGCTTCTTTCAAAGTTTTATGACAACTCTTTCTATACAAAGTGCCTTGGCAAAAAAAAAAAAAAAATAAAATACATAGTGCCTTCTTTGCTATTTACTTAGGCAGTGATATTGTGATGCCTATGATTCTATTGCTGATGTCAAAAATAGAGAATACAGCATTACAAAAAAAAAAAAAACAGCTGTTACATAGAACTTTGGAATAAATTCCAGGATAGATCAGCTAAGTCTATAAAAATAACAGTTGTGCTAACTTGTGGGAAATGTAGATACTTAGATTGCCTTTCTTTAGCAGTTTAAGGACAATGTACAGCTGTTACCAAAATGACTCTGAGTTACCATATAATATGGTTGAAGAAACGAAGTTGATTGCTGAAAACCACTCTGTATGTTTTATTTTAGTATCAGTGATAAGCTTCTTGAATTTCAATTATCATCAATAACCAGACGTTATACAAACACAGAAAAGGTCAAGGAGAAAAAAAAAAATATAAGACAAGCAACAATAACAATCATGCAATAGCACTGTAAAGAAACAAACTCAAATTACCTGGTGATATGACCCTAGTTTTTCCAGAGCTAATGTTTAAATAATGTCTGAATTTCAATTATCATCAATAACCAGATGTTATACAAACACAGAAAAGGCCAAGTAAAAAAAAAGTATAAGACAAGCAACAATAACAATCATGCAATAACACTGTAAAGAAACAAACTCAAATTACCTGGTGGTATGACCCTAGTTTTTCCAGAGCTAATGTTTAAATTTTTCTTAATTTTTACTCTTTGCATGGAGGGGCAGAATAAATCAGATTAAAAATCTATATTTGTGTTGCTTATGTCTTCTTGTTCAACCCTAACTTGCTGATGCAACCTACACAAGCACCATCACTGCACAAGACAAACTAAAACGTCAGTAGAAATTTAATATTGCTCTTTACCTTGATTCAAAGAAACTAGTTTTTTTTTCTAACCTAACTTCATTTAAGGTTTGCAATTTGAGCTACATATTGCACAGATAATCTGTTGGAGATACCTAATAGTTTTGAGTCATTAGCATAGAGGGTTAGGTTGTTGCTAGCTTCAGTTACATCATTGAAATAGAGAAGAAACAATGTTGGTCCAATACTGTTCCCCAAGGAATGCCAGTTAAGACTTTGAGGTTGTGAGTAGACACAAACACTGTCTGTTGAGAAGAGTTGTACCATTTGTGTTCATGAACCATGAAGTCCATAAGCCAATCTACTAGCTCTAGGTATATTCCTACTGCATTTAACTTGGAGTGAAGCCACTTTTATGGACCTTATGAAATGCCTTGGGTAGGTCCAAAAGAATCAAATCTATGTCAAGGCCTTCATCCAGGAATTGAGTAATCTGATTGCATGTATCTAAGAAGTTACCTTCTACAGGTTTTCCTGGTAGGAAGTCTGGTATGCTTCAGGAAGCTTATTGTTAACTATCCTCTCAAGGGCTTTTGTGACAGCAGATGTGAGGCTGATGGGTCAGTAATTGTATGCTTTTGATCTTTCCCCCTTTCTAAAAATATGCTTGATGTTGGCAAATTTGGAGGAACTTCCTTATAATCAAGGGTATGTAAAATAATATAGCACTTTTCAGGGAAATTTTACCAGCCTCTTATTTTGGTAGGTGGGGGAGGATATTGTTGGGATCAGTGGTCTTATTGGTGTTGAGGCTTGTCATTTGTTTTACAACCATATACATTGTAGTGTTACAACAGGTCATTTACTTTAAAATGTTCTGTTTATATTCAAAGGGGTATTGCTTTCCGGTTGATTGGTGAAAACTGTGGCTAATTGTGCATTTAGGAGATCACTTATACCTAGGGTGGCTCAAAATTAGTTTCCATTGGCTGTGATTAAGTCATTTATTGGTCTATTGTTGTAGTCTCAGCTAGACATGTAGTTCCAAAATTTCTTGGGATTCAACTTATTTTGGTCAGCAAGTAATATTTTTAAATTATGGCACTGTGGTGTGTTTGCAGAATACTCAGGTCAACAATCAAACCCAGAATAGAGCACTATCCATCTTGATTACTGTGCTGTCCTTTCAGATAAAAAACAAATCTTAAAAGAGTCCTACTCAAGGAAAGGAGCAGTCCAGTTTTGCCATGATTGATCAAAACAGGACCAAGAAAATATAAAGTACTTGTTACAGAGCTTAAACAGAGAATAGCTGCTGGTGAAAAAACCATGCAATCCGTGACTTCTTGACTATGACACACAGACAGAGTCAATCTGGTCATGGATTTTCTGACAGGTTTGACTCTTCTCAGCCAATAGTGAGAAGGTTTTCTCTAGAGCATGTGATGTTGTAAGCAGAGTTCTCTAAGGCACTGTTTTGGGTCCTACTATACTCCTCATACACATCAACAATATTGAGAATGAAAAAAAAACAATATCAGTCTATGCTGATGACTCCAAGCTGTTTGCATCTGCTAATCAACAAAGTCTGCAGTTTGACCTTTAAATCCAAACATGAGCACAAGAATGGCTACTTGAGTTTGACATAGCAAAGTGCAGCATCCTTCACTATGGTAGCAATAACCCTCATTGCCAGTACAACAAGTCTGACCCCAATTCAATGTCAAACTCAGTGCTTAAGACTAGTCCTGAAGAAAGAGATCTAGGAGTACTAATTGATGAACAACTAAAGTTTCATGGCCATTGGCAACAAGCAGTCTCAAGAGCAAATTCAAGCCTTGGTCTCCTTAAGCACATTATAACTACCTGCTGCCACTAAGTCTTTATAAGACTATAGTCAGGCCTGTATTAGAATCCAGTGCATGTCTCATCTCCCCTTCCTATAGGAATGATACTAGTCTAATTGAGGGAGTTCAGAGGCAAGCCAAAAAGTGCATAACTGGTCTACATGATCTCCCTTACAACAAGAGACTAGAGCACCTGCAGCTGCCAACACTTGTCTTCACTGTATTGGTGAGAAGATGCTGGCTTACAAGTATAATAGTATACTCAACCTTATAACCCCCTCTTTACAAAACATTCAAGCCAGCAAAATACAAGAGCCCACTCACAAAAGCTATCAAAACATCTGGTTAATACACAAATGCAGTAGCATTTCTTCTCCTAGCACATCATCAATGACTGGTATAGTCTTCAATCTGAAATGGTGATTGCACCTGTGGCTGAGTTCTTGAAGTCCAGACTTGACATGGAATGGAATCACAAGTCATTGAAATATGAGTGGGACTGCCCATCCCTTGTTATATGCAACCATATCATATACTCTATCTAAAGTTGCTGTTGTGCAGTGGTGTCAGCTTTAAACCACTGAAGAATGGTCATTACAGACCATACCTGGGTATAAGCCTAGGGTTCAAGCACTACATAAGGAAGCATTTTAAGAAAACAATTCTTACTTCATAATATTCAGAATAATCCTAGTTTACACACTTTGCAGGGGGAGAACCTTGATCTTCACTTCTTTCACTGCTGTACAATTTTTTTCTACAACATTCTGAAAAAAAATAAAAATTGATTTGACTGAATTTTTTTGTTTTCAAATAATCTATATTTGTAGTTAAACTCCATCAGTGCCATCTAATAATTTCCCCAAAAAAATTATAATTGACAAATACTGATAAATTAGGTTGGAGTAGTTAGATGGTTCTTGGGCATTTGTTTAATAAATGATTTTCAAGACTTCAAAGATAGCCACAAATATTTCAAAATGTGATAGCAAAACTGGAAATACAATGAAAATCGTGAAGATAAAGGTTTGGTAAATATTTTGCTGTTCATATTATTGACTTACAAGAAGTGAACATACCACTTGTTGCCTTGTTTTGGCTCTTTTCAAATATAATAATCAATATAATAATATAATAATCAAATATAATAACTTCTCCCCAGCAACACTTAATTTTGCCAACTAGCTGGAAAGAAACATTACCCCAGAAAACAATTCATTTTCCAACTAGTTGACTAAATAGTTAGAATTTATTCTGAAAACATAAAATATGTTAATAATATAGGGTTTTTTTCAAATTTAATTATCACTATTGTTATGGGCACAGTTCATATATTATCCAGTATGATCATTCTCTATCTCACCCATTATAAAAACCCGGACCAGGGTGTGAGTGCTCCGGAGAACGTTTTGGCAGATATAAACATGTTAGACATGCTAGACAGGTTAGTCTGTTTCCGACTGTTTCCATCAAAGTGCATTGAAACAAACGGAAATGAAGCTAATGCAGAAACAAGCTAGACAAGCTAAGGCAGAAATAAGTGGGAGGAGCTTTTTGTTCACGAAGACCAGAAATGATCTGCAATAAGCTTACTGGTATATTCTGTCTACTGTGGTTATGGGATACCACCAGATGGCTAATTTGACAGTGTATATATATTCACATCTTTGAATTAGCCAACTGACCAACCAGTATTTTAATCCTAGGAGTCCAGATGGACATAGGGAAACATATTAAGAAAACAATTCCTACTACATAATATGCAGAATAGTCCTATTTGACACATTTTGCAGGGGGAGAGCCTTTATCTTCACTTCTTTCCTTGTTTTTCTAAGAAATTCATGGATTTTCTAGAACCTATATAGCCTATTCACAGTATATATATCCCCACCCCCCCTAATGTGCAAATATTTATCTAGAATTATATGTTCAATCTACATTCAGCATTCATTTCCATCACAAATGACATTTACTCCCACATTAGCCATGTGGTGAATGTCCCTGTTGTTACTGTTGTGTTACAACTTATGTCTCTCTCCTTGTCTCCCTCTTAATAGGAGATATATTTTGAGTTATATATTGGGTTTTGAAGCCAAGGATTTTTGTTTTTATTCCCAGGATAATTAGTCTTATACCTGGTCCCAAAAGTGAGATTGAATTTGTCAAAGCTTGGAGGGCTATTCCTCCTGTCTGTTAAAAGAAAACAGATGCATATTTGAAGTTTTGTTCATTTCTATCTTGTATTTAATGGACATAAATTGTGTATGTTCCTTCATCTGTCTGTTTCTTTTCTGGAGGAATATTTTTGTCTCATTTTTAGAATTTGTAATTAATTTTTCCAACTAGTTGACTAATAACTTTTCCCGAGCAAAACTTAATTTTTCCAACTAGTTGACAAATAACTTCTCCCCAGCAAAACTTAATTTTTCCAACTTGTTGACTAATAACTTCTCCCTAGCAAAACTTAATTTTGCCAACTAGCTGGAAAGAAACATTGCCCCTGAAAACAATTCATTTTCCAACTAGTTGACTAGTAACTTCTCCCCAGCAAAACTTTATTTTTCCAACTAGTTGACTAATAAATTTTCCCCAGGAACAAATAAATTTGCCAACTAGCTGGAAACAAACATTGCCCCAGAAAACAATTTATTCTCCAACTAGTTGACTAGAAACTTTTCCCCAGCAATACATTCTTTATCCAACTAGCCAGAAACAAACTTACCCTATAAACACTTTTGTTAGCCATCTATTTGGCAAGTAACTTTTCCTCAGAATAATTTCTTTAGCTAATGACATGATGTAAAAAGAAAATGGAAAACTTACTATTCCCGGTCTAACAAAAATTGGCAGTAGGCTATGTGCTTTTAACAAATGCACTACAGCTAATGTAAATCAAACAAACTGAATTCAGGAGTCTTGAAGCCACAGAACTAAGTCTTCTCCTTCTATAAGTGAATATATATATATGGACAACTGCAGACATGGGCATCAGACAATGAATGGAACTTGGTAGGTTATATTCGTAATCAGCATAAAAAAAAGGCATCAAATGGTGGATTCACTTTAGTCCTCAACTCAATAATATGATTTCGTATATATTGACCAAAGTCATTAGTCAACTAGTTAGAAAAATTAATTTTTGCTGGAGAGAACTTAGCCTAATAGTCAAATAGTTGGCAAATTTAGATTTTTCCTACAGGCCTACAGATAGGCCTAGACCTATGCCAAATTTTCCAACTAGATGACTAAAATGTCTTTAATTATAAGGAGATTAGATAGTACCATTCTATATAAGCTTATAAACTAATTTTTTCCAATAGCCTAGTTGAAGAGTGGATATCCGGCTAGCCCAAGTTCATCAAAGGTTGGTGCCCTTTGGAGGGGGGAAGCAGTGACAATATATCTTCCAAAAGAGCTTCCCAGGGCACAGTTTATGCTCTGGAAATATTCCTTAAGGTTTCATCCACCTAACCCAACTATTTTCCAAGATAGCAAAAAGCCCCCATCTAGAATTTTCCACACCTAATCTAACACATCAAGGGGTTAATCTAATACTCATTACCCTTGACTTACCTAAGTAACTTCAGCAGACAATTCTAGTATACTAGTCCTGATTCAAAGAAAAAACGAAATTTATAGAAGTTGTAAAATATGTAATAATTCTATGTAACCAAGAAAACGTGTTTTTGTAAGTTGCCAATTAAATGTTTAAATTCAGAGGATAAATTAGCCGAATAAGCGACCTGTTCCGCCGAACCTATTAGAAACCAAAAAGAAATCCAACCAGAATAATTTAGAGATAAATGTCATTAAAATTGTATTTTCAGGGGATTTTAGAATTTTGAAGTGTTGTCGGAGACAATGGTTCATGGATTTGAGTGCAAATTTAAATAATACATTCTTTGAATTTTATTAATAGAGTATTGTTAGTTATATATTTTGTATCCGAAAGATTAAGGAGGGACATCAATCCAGAGTCGTTTTTGCTGATTCGAGCCTCTTTCTTGGTCGGCAAAAAGGCTCAAACACACAGGTATCAGATTTCACACAGACTTGAGTAAACAAACTCGAAGAGGGCGACTTTCAGTGGTTCCTTACACTTTCTAACAAAAGGAAGCCGCTTTTGAACAACTGACCGCTTTTGAACAAAAGGAAGCGTTAACCCCCTCAGCATAATTTATGCGCCCACATCCGTTTGATTCCAAGTATTTTAGGCTCTTTGTCGGGTGATAAGCAATTTGAAACGTTGGTATGTAAACTATTCAAAGGAACTGCGGTCATCAAGTGTTTTTTATGAAAACATCCTGCAAACGCTTCAATAGAATATTTTTAGCTGCATTTTTAAGTGCCAATTACGACAATATTGCCTGCAGGAATCTCGTAGGCAAACCCAAAATAGGTTTTTGAGTTTTTTTGGGATTTAAGGAAATATAGGCGTCGGCTTTAGCATGTTGCTAAATCAAAATGTTCACCTGATTCTATTCTATTAGAAAAGACTGAGACCGCCTAACTGCCTCAACTATTAATGTCAGACAAACTCAAAACGCTTACTATGGGAGAGATAGGAAGGTCGCTTCAAATATGGTCGCCCCTTGAAGAAAAATGTGAAGAAGAAATTGCCCCCTGCAATTTCTTTTTTTTGCAAACTTATAAATTCATCTGAACCAACAAGTAAAATAAAGGATATACTTTTAAAGAAAAAATATTCTTTGGTAATCCCCAATATCCCAAACCAAATTTAAAATTTGGAGGTCTGGGAGAAAAATGATTTCTAATTTCTAAAGTAATTAAAGCTTACACCTAATCCTTCGGATCTACACTGGAAATTATTTTAGCTTTGGTTTGGACTATTCTGAACGGTGACGGTGCGTCGTTGCCTGCCATTATATTTATGAGGGTATGTCTAAAGAACATGGCAATCCTCATAAATTTGTAATTTGGTTTATTTATTAGTGTGTTTCTGTTTTTCGCACATTTTTAGCGTTTTGGTTTTTTAATGGTTTAGTGCAGTGGTTCTGAAACTGTGGTACGTGTACCGCTGGGGGGAATGCACAAATTTTTAGAGGGTATGCGGCCGGACAACAAAAAATAAAACAACCCTTTAACTCTAGGACGGGCAAAATTGTCAGAATTGTCCTTTTCTGACTCTCAAGCAGTTTCAGTGGGGACAAGTTAACGTGTGCTTGCCATTAAGGCTTAGTAATCAGAGTGGCTGCGTAGGCCGGTCAGCCTCTCGTATAACTGCACTGCAGTAGTATTGGCTGTTATTAAAAGCTCGCTCTCAGTATTGTGCTATTTTTGTGGTGTGTTGTGTTACTCTGCGGCCTGTTCAAACAATACGTCAGTGTATTGATTCAGGTGCGTAAGTGAATTTTACAATAAAAATTAACAATGGATAAATGGATCCTAAAGAAAATGCTTCTTGAAGAGTTATTACTCTGAATCAAAGCTATTGGCCATCAACTTCATAAAATGAAAGTAGTCCTAAATGTCTTGTTACTAATAAGCAGCCCAAGGAAAGAAAAAAAAACAAAAAAAAACGAAAAACCGGTGAATGAATTAAAAATAAAACTGAAGATATGACGAGTTGTACTTGAAATTAGGTTTTCCTTGGACTGGAAGCTTAGACGAGCCTAATCCCCAATGCATTGTTTGTTATGAAATTTTATCAAACAAATTTTGAAAGCAAACATGAAAATTTAGTTAAAACAGGAGTTACAGTACTTTGAACGTTTGAAAGATTTTAAAAGTAGGAAAAACGAAATAAAAATATTTTCTGGTGCAGAAGAAAATGAGAGCGCTGTAAAAGCTTTTCATAAAATTAGTCATTTGATTGCGAAGGCTGGCAAAAACTATAATATTGGCAAAAATCTAATCCTCCCTGCCGCAGCAAAGATTGTCTGTTGCATGTTTGGAGAGAAAGAGGCAAAAGGAATTAAAATAATTCCATTATTAAATGATACAGTTTCAAGGAGAATTAGTGATATGCCGTATAACACCAAAGAACAACTTGTCAGAGCAATTCGAGGTAGCCCTTGTTTTAGTATACAACTCGGTGAAACCAAGGATGTCGCTGGCACTGTCCAACTGATCGTTTTTGTACTAGACATTTTTCAAGATGAAATATTTTATTTTGTAAGACACTTAAAACATTGACAAAAGGTAAAGATAGTTTCAAGTTGTTAGATTCTTTTATTTCCGAAAACCAGCTCAAGTGGAAAAAGTGTGTGTCATTGTCAGTGCCAGGGTGCTAAGGATATGAGCGGTCACATCACGGGGCTTGTAGACTATGTTAAAAAGGTTTTGAGTGTGAGTTCACTCATTGTTTATTTCACCATGAGGCTTTGGTGGCTAGTAACCTCCCCAATGAACTCAAAGACTTTCTTGATCCTAGTGTTAAAATTGTTAACTTCATAAGAACTAGGCCTTAAAAATCTCGTTACTTTGAAATTCTATGCCAGGAAATGAGTAGCCTCCATGATAAGTTATTGTTACATAATGAGGTACAATGGCTTTCTCGGAGAAATGTTGTGTCCCGTTTTTTTGAACTCCACAAAGAATTACACTTCTTTTTTTTTTTACCAAACACAAATCCCATCTATCGTCTGTACTTACTGATTTTGATTGGCTTTTGAAGTTGGCTTATTTAAGTGATATTTTGAAAAGCTCAACATTCTGTAGTTTATCCATGCAGGATAGTGTTTCTGATATTTTTCATGTAGATAAAAAACTGACTAGAGAGTACTTTTCACCTTTGGAGAAACAGTTAGACTGGATATGCGGTTCCTTTGATGCTGATACTATGGACACTAACCTGACTACCTTTCAAAAGGAGCCAACCCATTGGAGTCACATGTGATCCAAAGCTGAAAAATAAATATTTGACTCCTGGTACTACATTGTTAGATTTCTAGATCGGTATTGGGAAGGAATAAAAAGAACTGTCAAGCACTGCTGTTAAATTTCTTGAAGGATTTCCCACCACTTATATATATATATAAAGAGTTTTTCAAGTTTAACCTACTTTAAAAGTATATCTAGAAACAATGTAAATGTTGAAGATGATTTAAGATTTTATTTAACTAAGTTAGACCCCAATTTCGATAAACTGTGTAAAGGGGAACAAGTTCATTCTTCTCACTAATCTTTTTGAAAGTAAGCACTTTTTGTTTTTTAAATTTTGTGTGTCTTTGTTTTTAGATAAAAATGTTTGTAAGAAATATCTCTTTATTTTTACTTAAACATGATGCGTAATTGAGTTTAAAAGATTAATACTTTAAGATTTGTTTAATATTTCTGCTATAGTTTACTTAGTACCGGTAACTGAGACGGGTACCAAAAATGTTTTGGGGTTAAAAAGGGGTACAGTGTCTAAATAAGTTTGAGAACCACTTGTTTAGTGCATGGACCTAAAAAAAAATTAAAAGTAGGAAAAACGAAATAAAAATATTTTTTTGTTACAAGTTTGCAGAAGGAGTTGATAATAAAAAAATAGTTGCCAAACGAGCCAAAAACAATCAGATTCCTCTAGGTAAAACTTATTTAACTTATCATGGTCGTTCTGTGTTGTTCCAGGTTTATTTATTTAGTTTGTCTGTTATTTCACTTTTCTTTTAGTAGGTTAGTGCATGGTCCTGGAGATTTTCCCGTCTATTCTAGCCTTACAAGTATGCAAAACAAGCTGGCATTTGATTCGAGAAAAAAAAACAATCAAGTTGGTAATTAAAAACAGTTGCCAATCGAAGCAAACACAATTAAATTTCTCTAAGTAACACTTTTTCTACTTTTTGTAGTCATACTGCATTGTTCCTGGTCTATTTATTCAGGTTGTTTAAGTGCCGCGATGTTACACGCCTCCAGTCACATTAATTTTTTACAAATTATAAACTCTTTACAAAATATTTATTAAAAAAAACTTTCCGAAAAATAAGTTTTTCAAAGAAAAGTAAAGGCCATTTTAATCTTAAGCTCAGCGGATACAAATACCTTTTGAAATTCAAACTCAAAACGACCAGTAATTGCTATTAAAGAATAAATGAAACCCAAAACGAACAGAAATTAAATAAACAATCATAGCAAAAACATACAGCAAGTAATAATATAAATGAATAAACAGATTTTAAATGGAGTAATGCTTAGATTGAATATTAAAATCAACCTTAAAACGAAAAAAATATTTTTTTATTGAAGTATAAATGAAACTATAAACGAACAGAGATTAAATAAACAATCAATGCAAACAAACATAATATAGATATTAATGTAAATTAATAAATAAATCTTAAAACAAGTTAAATTTAAATTGAATATGCAAATCAAGCTTGAAACGAACAAAATCACCACAAACAAGAATTTGGGTATGACCTCCTTCTCTCGGTAAAAGTTTAAAACCTACTGCGTCATTGGTGCTTTACTGAAAACCAATTTTATGACAAATATTTTCTTTTGTACTTAATATTGAAAATAAACATTAAAATTATAGTAACATTTTGAACTGATGAGCTTTCAGCAATTAATATCATTATACATTTAATATTCAGTTTAATTTATTAGCTCTTCTTAAAGTTGTTAAAGACGAATCTAGTTTCCCTACAAACAAGTGTTTGGATACTGCCTCCTTTCCTAACTGTAAAAAAAAACCAAAAGCTTACTGCGTCATTGGTGCTGAACTGAAAACGGATTATATTACAAATATTTTCTTTTCCAGTTCTTACAGTTTTGAAAACAAAAATACAATTACAGTGAAATAAATTTTTGAACTGATGGATCTTTCAACAATTGATAAAATTATCAATAAATTATACTGTTTGATGTTTTTTATACTTTCCAAGACGGTTCAAGAAGCTATCTAGCTTTCAGTAAAGAGCGATTGACGCAGTAGGTTTTAGACTTTTACTGATAGAGGAGGGGGTCATGCCCAAACTCTTGTTTGCGGTTATTTTTGTTCGTTTCAAGCTTGATTTGCATATTCAATTTAAGTTTCACTCGTTTTAACATTTATTTATTAATTTACATTGATATCTATTGTATGTTTGTTTGCATTGATTGTTCATTTAATTTCTGTTCGTTTTAAGTTTCATTTTTACTTCGATAGGAAAATATTTTTTCGTTTTAAGCTTGATATTCATGTTCAATCTAATCATTACTCGCTTTAAGATCTATTTATTCATTTATATTTTTACTTGTTGTATGTTTTTGCTAAGATGGTTTATTTAATTTCTGTTCGTTTTGGGTTTCATTTATGCTTTAATAGTAATTTCTGGTCGTTTTTAGTTTTAATTTTAAAATGTATTTTTATATACTGAGCTTAAGTTTAAAATGGCCTTTACTTTTCTTTGAAAAACTTATTTTTCGGAAATTGTTTTTAGTTAATTTTTGTTCGCTTTTGATTGCAAAAAATTTCAAGTTTTTAAAAATTCCTTATTTCAAAGTCAAACTAAAAAAAAAATCAAATATTCATCAAAGTAACAAAACTGATATAAAAACTTACACACACACAAAAAAAAATTAAACACACACACAAAAACTTACAAACACAGAAACTAACACACACACAAAAAAAATTACACACACACACAAAAACATACACACACACAAAAACTTACACACACACACAAAAAAACACACACAAAAAAAAAATAAAACACAAACAAAAAACTAAAAACCTAAAAAAAAAATACACACACACAAAAAAAATTACACACACAAAAACAAAACTTACACACACACAAAAACATACACACACACACACACAAAAAATTAAAAACAAACATACAAACTTACACACACACAAAATCTTACACACACACAAAATTTTACACACACACACAAAAACTTACACACACACACAAAAAATTACAAACACACAAAAAATAACACACACACAAAAACTTAAACACACAAAAAAAATAACACACACACACAAAAACTTAGACACACACAAAAAAACTTAGACACACAAAAAAACTTAAACACACAAACAAAAAACTACACACACACAAAAACTTACACACACACAAAAACTAACACGCACAAAAAAAAAATGAAAAACAAACAAAACACTTACACACACACAAAAACTTACACACACACAAAAAAAATTACACACACAAAAAAAAAACTTACAAACACACAAAAACTTACACACACACACACACAAAAACTTACACAAACAAAAAAAACTTACACACAAACAAAAACTTACACACACACAAAAACTTACACACACACACAAAAACTTACACACACACACAAAAACTTACACACACACAAAAACTTACATACACACAAAAACTTACACACACACACAAAAACTTAGACACACACACAAAAACTTAGACACACACAAAACAAATTAGACACACACAAAAACTTACACACACACACACACACAAAAACTTACACACACACACAAAAACTTACGCACACAAAAAAAATTACACACACACAAAAACTTACACACACACACACAAAAAAACTTACACACACACAAAAACTTACACACACAAAAACTTACACACACACAAAAACATACACACACAAAAAAACTTACACAAACACACACACAAAAACTTACACACACAAAAACATACACACAAAAAAATTACACACACACACAAAAACTTACACACACACACAAAAACTTACACAGACACAAAAACTTACAAACACAAAAAATTTACACACACACAAAAACTTACACACACACAAAAACTTACACACACACACAAAAACTTACACA
Source organism: Artemia sp. Qi Xiang Cuo (assembly GCF_049724085.1). Taxonomy (NCBI): domain Eukaryota; kingdom Metazoa; phylum Arthropoda; class Branchiopoda; order Anostraca; family Artemiidae; genus Artemia; species Artemia sp. Qi Xiang Cuo. Next base: position 47,686,262 of record NC_142806.1, read on the forward strand.
CACACACAAAAACTTACACACACACACAAAAACTTACACACACACAGAAAAACTGACACAAACACAAAAACTTACACACACACAAAAACTTAAAAACACAAAAACTTACACACACACAAAAATTTACACAAAAACTTACAGATACACAAAAACTTACACACACACACAAACTTACACACACAAAAAAACTTACACACAAAAACAAGCTTAAAGACAAAAAAAAACTTAAACACACAAAAACATAAAAAAAAATAAAAAATTACACACACATAAAAACTTACACAAACACAAACTTACACACACACAAAAACTTACACACACACAAAAACTTACACACACATAAAAACTCACATACATAAAAAACTTAAACACACAAAAAAAACTTTTAAACACACAAAACTTACACACACACAAAAACTTACACACACACACAAAAAATTACACACACACAAAAACTAACACACAAACAAAAAAAAACTAAAACAAACACACAAAAACTTACAAACACACACAAAAACTTACGCACACACAAAAAAACTTACACACACACACAAAAACTAACACACACAAAAACTGACACACACACAAAAACTAAAACACAAACAAAAACTAACACAAAAAAAAATTTACACACACAAAAAAATTAACAAAAAAACATACACACACACAAAAACTAAAACACAAACACAAACTAAAAAACAGAAAAAAAAGTACACACACACAAAAAATTAAACACACACACAAACAAACACAAACAAAAAAACTTACAAACACAAAAAAACTCACACAAATAAAAAAATTACAAACAAAAAAAAAAATTTTACAAACAAAAAAACTTACACACACACATAAACATACACACACACACAAAAACTTACACACATACAAAAACTTACAAACAAAAAAAAAATGTAACACAAACAAAAAAAATTACACAAACAAAAAAAATTACACAAACAAAAACACTTACACACACAAAAACTTACACACACACTTGTTGTATGTTTTTGCTGTGATGGTTTATTAAATTTCTGTTTGTTTTGGGTTTCATTTATTCTTTAATAGTATTTTCTGGTCGTTTTGAGTTTTAATTTTAAAAGGTATTTGTATCTGCTGAGCTTAAGTTTAAAATTGCCTTTACTTTTATTCTAAAAACTTATTTTTCGGAAATTGTTTTTAGTTAATTTTTGTTCGCTTTTGATTGCAAAAAATTTCAAGTTTTTAAAAATTCATTATTTCAAAGTCAAACCAAAAAAAAAATCAAATATTCATCAAAGTAACAAAACTGATATAAAAACTTACACACACACAAAAAAAACTTACACACACACACAAAAACTTACACACACATAAACTTACACACACACACACAAAACTTAAACACACACACAAAACCCTACACACACACAAAAACTTACACACACACAAAAACTTACACGCACACAAAAAAAAATACACACACAAAAAACACTTACACACACAAAAAACTACACACACACAAAAAAACTTACACACACAAAAAAAAAACTTACACAAACAAAAAAAACTAAAAAACAAAAATAAACTAACAAACACAAACACCATCATACACAAACACACAAAAACTTACACACACACAAAAACATACACACACACACACACAAACTTACATACACACAAAAACTTAGACACACACACAAAAACTATGACACACACAAAAAAACTTACACACACACAAAAAATTACACACACACAAAAAAACTTACACACACAAAACTTACACACACACACACACACAAAAACATACACACACACACAAAAAATTACACACACACACAAAAACAAACACACAAAAAAACAAAAAAAAAAAAACAAACAAACAAACACAAACAAACATACACACACACACAAACTTACTCACACACAAAAACTTTTACACAAAAACTTTTACACACAAAAACTTACACACACATAAAAACTTACACACACATAAAAACTTACACACACAAAAACTTACACACACACAAAAACTTACACAAACATTAAAACTTACACACACATAAAAACTCACACACATAAAAAACTTACACACACAAAAAAAACTTTTACACACACAAAACTTACACACACACAAAAACATACACACACACAAAAAAAAACTTACACACACAAAAAAACTTAAACACACAAAAAAAAACTAACACACACAAAAACTTACACACACACACACAAAAACTTAAACACACACACACAAACTTACACACACACAAAAAATGACGCACACAAAAACTGACACACACATAAAAAATTACACACACAAAAAAACTTACACACAAAAAAAATTACACACACACAAAAAATAACAAAAAAACTTACACATACAAAAAAACTTACATACACACAAAAAATTAAACACACAAACAAAATTACACACACAAAAAAGCTTACACACACAAAAACACAGAAACACACAAAAAAACTTACACACACATAAAAACTCACACACATAAAAAACTTACACACACAAAAAAAACTTTTACACACACAAAAAATTACACACACAAAAAAACTTACACACACAAAAACTTACACACACACTTGTTGTATGCTTTTACTGTGATGGCCCATTAATTTTCTGTCTATTTTTGGCTTAATTTATTCTCCATTAGTAATCTCGGGTCATTTTTAGTTTTTATTTTGACATACGTTTTTATCTATTGTGATTAATGTTATAATGTCCTTTAATTTCCTACGTTAAACCTATTTTTCGGAAATTGTTTTTAATTGATTTTTTTTAGTTTTTGATTGCAAAAAAATTCAAGTTTTTAAAAATTCCTTATTTCAAAGTCAAACCAAAAAAAAATCAAATATTCATCAAAGTAACAAAACTGATATAAAAACTTACACACACACAAAAAAAAAACTTACACACACACAAAAAAAATAACACACACTAAAACTAACACACACACACAAACAAAATTACACATACACACAAAAACCTACACACACACAAATACATACACACACACAAAAACTTACACTCACAAAAAAAAACTTACACAAAAACAAAACACTTACACACACACAAAAAATAAAAAAAAAAAAAACAAAATTACACACACAAACAATAAATTTAAAAAACAAACAAAAAATTACACACACACAAAATCATACAAAAGAACATAAAAATACACACACACAAAAAATTACACACACACAAAAAAATATAAACACACACAAAAACTTACACACACACAAAAACTTACACACACACAAAAACTTAGACACACACACAAAAACTTAAACACACACAAAAAAACTTACACACACACAAAAACTAACACACACACAAAAAAACTTACACACACAAAACTTACACACACACACACACAAAAACTTACACACACACACAAAAAATTACACACACACAAAAAAAATTACACACAAAAAAAAATAAAAAAACATAAAAAAATAAACCAAAACAAAAACATACACACACAAAAAAACTTACACACACACAAAAACTTTTACAAAAAAACTTTTACACACAAAAACTTACACACACAAAAAAACTTACACACACATAAAAACTTACACACACAAAAACTTACACACACACAAAAACTTACACAAACATTAAAACTTACACACACATAAAAACTCACACACATAAAAAACTTACACACACAAAAAAAACTTTTACACATACAAAACTTACACACACACACAAACTTACACACACACAAAAAAAAAAACAAACAAAAAAATACTCACACACAAAAAAAAAAACAAACAAACAAAAAAAATAAAAAACACAAAAAAACAATAACACACACACACACACAAAAACACAAACAAACAAAAAAACTTACACACACACAAAACTTACACACACACAAAAACTTACACACACACAAAAACTTACACACACAAAAAATTACACACACACAAAAAATTACACAAAAACAAACAAAAACACAAAAACATAAATAAAAACAAAAACTAAAACACACACAAAAACTTACACACACACAAAAACTAACACACACACAAAAACTAACACACACATAAAAACTTACACACACATAAAAACTCACACACATAAAAAACTTACACACACAAAAAAAACTTTTACAAACACAAAAACTTACACACACAAAAAAAACTTACACACACAAAAACTTACACACACACACAAAAACTTACACACACAAAAAAACTTGTTTTTAGTTAATTTTTGTTCGCTTTTGATTGCAAAAAATTTCAATTTTTTAAAAATTCCTTATTTCAAAGTCAAACTAAAAAAAAAATCAAATATTCATCAAATTAACAAAACTGATATAAAAACTTACACACACACAAAAAAAAAACTTACACACACACACAAAAAATTACCCACACATAAAATTACACACACACACACACAAAAACTTACACACACACACAAACCCTTACACACACACACAAATACTTACACACACACAAAAACTTACACACAAACAAAAAAACATACACACACAAAAAACACTTACACACACACAAAAACTTACACAAAAAAAAAAAATTACACACACAAAAAAAAACTTACACAAACAAAAAAAACTTACACACACACAAAAACTTTCACACACACAAAAACTTACACACACACAAAAACTTACACACACACAAAAAAACTTACACACACACAAAAACTTACACACGCACAAAAACTTAGACACACACAAAAACTTAGACACACACACAAAAACTTAGACACACACAAAAAAACTTAGACACACACAAAAACTTACACACACACACACAAAAACTTACACACACACACACAAAAACTTACGCATACAAAAAAAGTTACACACACACAAAAACTTACACACACACACACACACACACAAAAACTTACACACACACAAAAAAATTAAAACACAAAAAAAAAAACAAACACACAAACAATTACACAAACACAAAAACTAACACACAAACAAAAAAAAAAACATAAACACACAAAAAAAAAAAAAAAAAAAAAAACTAACACACACAAAAATTAAAAACAAACACAAAAAATAACACACACACACAAAAAATTACACACACACAAAAACTTACACTCACAAAAAAATTTACACACACACAAAAATTTAAACACAAACAAAAACTTACACACACACAAAAACTTACACACACACACACAAAAACTTACACACACACACAAACACATACACACACAAAAACAAACACACACACAAAAACAAACACACACAAAAACTAACACACACAAACAATAACACACACACACAAAATTACACAAAAACTTACACACACAAAAAAAATTACACACACAAAAAAACTTACACACACACAAAAACTTACACACACACAAAAACTTTTACACACAAAAACTTTTACACACAAAAAATTACACACACAAAAAAAATTACACACACAAAAAAAATTAAACACACAAAAAATTAAACACACAAAAAAACTAACACACACAAAAAAACAAACACACACAAAAAAACTCAAAAAAATAAAAAAATAAAAAACACAAAAAAAAATTTTAAACACAAACAAATTACTCACCCACAAAAACTTACACACATACACAAAAACTTACACACACACAAAAAATTACACACACACAAAAAAAAATTAAACACACACAAAACTTACACACACACACACACAAAAAATTAAAAACAAAAACAAAAAATTACACACACACACAAAAACTTACACACACAAAAACATACACAAACACAAAAACTTAAATACACAAACAAACTTACACAAAAACAAAAACTTACACACACAGAAAAACTTTTACACAAAAACTTTTACACACAAAAACTTACACACACATAAAAACTTACACACACATAAAAACTTACACACACAAAAATTTACACACACACAAAAACTTACACACACATAAAAACTTACACACAAATAAAAACTCAAATACATAAAAAAATTACACACACAAAAAAAACTATTACAAACAAAAAAATAACACAAACACAAAAAAATAAACACACAAAAAAACACTAACACACACACAAAAAATTACACACAAAAAAAAAAAATTACACACAAAAAAAATTACACACACACACACAAAAACTTAAACACACACACACAAACTAAAAAACACACACACAAACTAAAACACACAAAAACTTACACAAACACAAAAACTTACACACACACACAAAAACTTACACACACAAAAATTTACACACACACAAAAATTTACACAAAAACTTACACACACACAAAAATTTACACACACACAAAAACTTACACACACACAAAAACTTACACACACAAAAAAAACTTACACACACACAAACTTACACACACACAAAAACTTACACAAACAAACAAAAAAAAAAAAAAAAACACCAAAAAACTTACACACACAAAAAAAATAACAAAAACAAAAATTAAATACACACACAAAAACTTACACACACACACAAAAACTTACACACACACAAAAACTAACACACACAAAAAAATTTACACACACACAAAAACTTACACACACACAAAAACTTACACACACACAAAAAATAACACAGACACACAAAAAAAAAAACACACACACACAAAAACTTACACACACGAAAAATTACAAACACACAAAAACTAACACACACACAAAAACAAACACACACAAAAATATAAACACACAAACAAAATTACACAAAAACTAACACACCCACAAAAACTTACACACACACAAAAACTTACACACACACAAAAACTTACACACACACAAAAACTTTTACACACAAAAAATTTTACACACAAAAACATACACACACATAAAAACTTACACACACATAAAAACTTACACACACAAAAACTTACACACACACAAAAACTTACACACACATAAAAACTTACACACACAAAAAAACTAACATACATAAAAAACTTAAACACACAAAAAAAACTTTTAAACACACAAAACTTACACACACACAAAAACTTACACACACACAAAAACTTACACACACACAAAAACTTACACACACACAAAAAAAACTTAACCACACACAAAAACACACACACACAAAAAAAAACATACACACACAAAAAAAAAAATACACACACACACAAAAACTAACACACACAAAAACTTACACAAACAAAAAAAATTACAAACACACAAATACTTACACACACACACAAACTTAATCACACACAAAAACTTTTACACAAAAAATTTTACACACAAAAACTTACACACACATAAACACTTACACACACATAAAAACTTACACACACAAAAACTTACACACAAAAAAAAACTTACACACACAAAAAAACATACACACAAATAAAAACTCAAACACAAAAAAAACTTACACACACAAAAAAAACTTTTAAACACAAAAAAATAAAACAAACACAAAAAATTACACACACACAAAAAAACTTACACAAACAAAAAAACATACACACACAAAAAAAAACTAACACACACAAAAACTTACACACACACACACAAAAACAAACAAATACACACAAAAACTTTAACACACACAAAAAAACTTACACACACAAAAACTTACACAAACATAAAAACTTACACACACACAAAAACTTACACAAACAAAAAATTACACAAAAACAAAAATTTAAAAAAAAACTAAAACACACACAAAAAAACTTACACACAGAAAAAAGCTTACACACACAAAAAAGCTTACACACACACACAAAACCTTACACACACATAACAACTTACACACACACAAAAACTCACACACATACAAAAACTTACACACAAAAACAAAAATTTTACACACAAAAAAAAAAAAAAACACAAACAAACTTACACACACACACAAAAAAATAAAAAAAAAAAAAAAATTAAACACAAACAAAAAAAATTAAACACACAAAAAAACATACACACACAAAAAAAAACTTACACAAACAAAAACTTACACACACACACAAAAAATTACAAAAAAACACAAAAACTTACAAACACACAAACAAAAAATAACACACACACACAAAAAATAAGACACACACAAAAAAAAATAAACACACAAAAAAAATTACACACAAAAACAAAAACTAAAACACAAAAAAAAAATTACAAACACAAAAAAAATTACACACACAAAAAAAAACATTCACACACACAAAAACTTAAACACACACAAAAAAACTTACACACACACACAGAAACTTACACACACACAAAAACTCACACACACACAAAAACTTACACACACAAAAAGAACTTACACACACACAAAAACTTAGACACACACACAAAAACTAACACACACATAAAAAATAACACACACACACAAAAACTTACACAAACAAAAAAATTAACATACAAACAAAAACTTACACACACAAAAAAAAACTTACACACACACAAAAACTTAGACACACACATAAAAACTAACACACACACACAAAAACTTACACACACACAAAAACTCACACACACAAAAACTTACACACACAAAAATAACTTACACACACAAAAACTTACACACACACAAAAACTTACACACGCACACAAACTAAGAAACACACAAAAAATTCGACACACACAAAAAAACTTAGACACACAAAAAAAAACATACACACACAAAAAAAAATACACACACACACACAAAAACTTACACATACACACAAAAACATACTCACACAAAAAAAGATACACACACACAAAAACTTACACACACACACACACACACAAAAAAACTTACACACACACACAAAAACAAACAAAAAAAAAAAATTACACACACACACAAACTTACACACAAAAACAAATTAACACAAACACACACACAGAAACAAACACACACCCAAACAAATACAAACACACACAAAATTACACACAAAAAAATTAAATAAACACACAAAAACATAAAAAAACAAAAAAAAACTTACACACACACAAAAAATTACACACAAAAAAAAAATCACAAATAAAAACAAAATAAAACACACAAAAAAACAAACAAACTCAAAAACAATTAAAAAGACACACAAAAAAAAAAACACACACACACAAACAAATAAACAAAAGAAAACATACAAACACAAAAAAAAATAAAAACACAAAAACTAATACACACACAAAAATATACACACACACACAAATATACACAAACACTTACACACCCAAACAAATTAAAATACAAAAACAAAATTACACACACAAAAAAAATTAAACACACACAAAAACTTTTACACACACAAAAACTTTTACACAAAAAAACTTACAAACACACAAAAACTCACACACAAACTAAAATTTACACACACACAAAACTTACACACACACAAAAAAACTTACAAGCACACAACACAATACAAACACACAACCAAATACACACACACAAAATCTTACACACACAAAAAACTTTTACACACAAAAACATACACAAAAACAGAACATTACACACACACAAAAAAACTGACAAACATACCCGATAATACACACACACAAAAAAACTTACACACACACAAAAACATACACACAAAAAAATTACATACACACACAAAAACATAAAAAAAAAAAAAAACTCACACAAAAAAACAAACTTACACTCACAAAAAAATTGACAAACACACAAAAACTTACACGAAAAAAAAAACTTACACACACACAAAACATAACACACACACAAAAAAATACACACACACAAAAACTAAGGCACGCAAAGAAAAAATGACACAAACACAAAAACTTACACAAACACAAAAAAACTAATACACAAACAAACTTACACACACACAAAAATTAACACAAAAACTTAAAGATACACAAAACAAACTAACACACACACAAAAGCTGAAAAACACAAAAAAACTTACACAAACACGAAAACTGTTACACACAAAAACTTACACACAAAAAAAAAACTTACACACACATAAAAACTTACACACACATAAAAACTTACACACACAAAAAAACTTACACACACAAAAAATTACACACAAACAAAAACTTACACAAACATAAAAACTGACACACAAATAAAAAATAAAACACATAAAAAAATTAAACACACAAAAAAAAATTTTACACACACAAAAACTAAAACACACACAGAAAATTACACACATACACAAAAAAAAAAACACAAAAAAAAACTTACACACACAAAAAAAAAACATACACACACAAAAACTTACACACACACACACACACAAACTAACACACACACACACAAAAACTTACACACACACACAAAAACTTACACACACAAAAACTAACACACACAAAAAAACTTACACACACAAAAAAACTGACACACACACAAAAACTAACTCACACACAAAAACTTTTACAAAAAAAATTTTACACACAAAAACTTACACACACATAAAAAATAACACACACATAAAAAATTAAACACAAAAAAAATTACACACACACAAAAACTTAAACAAACATAAAAACTTACACAAACATAAAAACTCACATACAAAAAAAACTAAAACACACAAAAAAAAATATTAAACACACAAAACTTACAAACACACAAAACCTTACACACACACAAAAAAACTGACACACAGACACAAAAACTTACACACACAAAAAAAAACTTACACACACAAAAAAACTTACACACACACACACACAAAAACTAACACACACACAAAAGCTTACACATATACAAAAAAAAATTACACACACAAAAACTTACACAAACACAAAAACTTACACACACACAAAAACTTAAGCACACACAAAAACTTAGACACACACAAAAATTTACAAAAAAACTTACACACACACACAAAAAACTTACACACACACAAAAACTTACACACACACACAAACTGACACACACACAAAAACTTACACACACACAAAAACTTACACACAAATAAAAACTTACACACACATAAAAAATCACACACATAAAAAACTTACACACACATAAAAACTTTAACACACAAAAAATATTACACACAAACAAAAAATAACAAACACACACAAAAAAACTTACACACACACAAAAACTTACACACACACAAAAAAACTAACACAAACACAAGAACTTACACACACACAAAAAACTTACACACACAAAAAAATACACACACACAAAAACTAACAAACACACAAAAAATTACACACACACACAAAAAATTGCACACACACACAAACATACACACACACACACAAAAAAACTAACACACACATAAAAACTTACACACACAAAAAAAAACTAACACACACATAAAAACTTACACGCATAAAAAAACTTACACACACACACAAAAATTTAAAACTAGAAAAAATCTTGCTCACACGCATAAAAACTTACACATACAAAAAAAAACTTACACACACACAAAAACATACACACACACAAAAACAAACAAGCGAACAAAAACTTACACACACACAAAAAAATACACACACACACAAAAAATTACACACACACACAAACAAGTACACAAACAAAATCTATTTCACTCAAACATAAATTTACACACACACAAAAACATACAAAAACAAAAAAAAAAAACCACACAAAAAAATTTACACAGACAGACACAAAAACTTACACACACACACAAAAACTTACACACACAGAAAACTTACACAAACAAAAAAACTTACACACACACAAAAACTTACACACACAAAAACTTACACACACACAAAAATTTACACAAAAACTTACACACACACAAAAACTTACACACACACAAAAACTTACACACAAACAAAAAATTACACACAAACAAAAACTTTTACACACAAAAACTTTAACACACAAAAACATACACACACATAAAAACTTACACACACACAAAAACTTACACACACATAAAAACTTACACACACATAAAAACTCACATACATAAAAAACTTACACACACATAAAAACTCACATACATAAAAAACTTAAACACACAAAAAAAAATTTTAACACACAAAAAAATTACAAAAACAAAAATAATTACACACATACACAAAAACATACACACACACAAAAACATACACACACACAAAAAAAACTTACACACACACAAAAACATACACACACACACACACAAAAACATACACACACACACAAAAACATACACACACACACAAAAAAAAAAGAACAAAGAAACTTAAGCACACACACAAAAATACACACACAAAAAAACTTACACACACACAAAAACTAACACACACAAAAAAACTTTTACACAAAAACTTTTACACACAAAAACTAAAACACACATAGAAACTGACACACAAATAAAAATTCACACACACAAAAACTTACACACACACATAAACTTACACACACACAAAAACTTACACACACATAAAAACTTACACACATAAAAAACTTACACATACACAAAAAACTTACACACACACAAAACTAACACACACACAAAAACTTACACAAACAAACAAAAAATTACACACACACAAAAAAACTTACACACACAAAAAAAATATTACACACACAAAAACTTACACACACACACATAAAAACTTACACACACATAAAAACTTACACACACACAAACAAACTGGCACACACAAAAAACTTACACACACACACAAAAACTTACACACACACAAAAACTTACACACACAAAAACTTACACACACACAAAAAATTACATACACAAACAAACTAAAACACTAAAAAAAACTTAAACAAACAAAAATAAATACACACAAAAACAAATTAAAACACACACACTAACTTAAAAACACAAAAAAACATAAAAAAAAATAAAAACTTACACACACACAAAAAATTACACACATAAACTTAAACACATAAAAAAAAAATTACACACACACAAAAACTTACACACACACAAAAACTTAAACACTCACACACAAAAATTACAAACACACAAAAAATTACACACACACACAAAAAAACACACACAAAGAAAATTACACACACAAAAAAACTTACAAACACAAAAAACTTACACACACACACAAAAACTTAAACACACAAAAAAAATTACACACACACAAAAACTTACACACACACAAAAAAACTAACACACACACAAAAAAAACTACACACACATAAAAACTAACACACACACAAAAAAAAATACACACAAAAAAAAATTTAAACAAAAAAAAAAAAATCAACACAAAAAAAAAAAAAGACACACACACAAAAAATTATAAACACACATAAAAACTTACACACACAAAAAAAAAATTACAAACACAAAAAAACTCACACACACACAAAAACTTAAACAAAAAAAAAGAAATTACACACACACAAAAAAACTTACACACACACACAAAAACAAACAAAAACATAAAAACTAACACACACACACAGAAACTTACACACACAAAAAATTTACATACACACAAAAAATTAAACACACAAAAAAAACTATACACACACACAAAAACATAGACACACACAAAAAAACTAACACACACACACAAAAACTTACAAACACACAAAAACTCACACACACAAAAAATTACACACACACAAAGAACTTACACACACACAAAAACTTACACACACACAAAAACTTACACACACAAAAACTTAGACACACACAAAAACTTAGACACACACACAAAAACTTAGACACACACAAAAAAACTTAGACACACACAAAAACTTACACACACACACACAAAAACTTACACATACACACAAAAACTTATCCACACAAAAAAAGTTACACACACACAAAAACTTACACACACACACACACACACACAAAAACATAAACACACACACAAACAAACACACACACAAAAACTAACACAAACAAAAAAAATAAAACAAAAACACAAAATTACACACACACACACACAAAAACTTACACACACACAAAAACTAAAACACACACAAAAACTTACACACAAAAAAAATACATACACACACAAAAACTTAAACACACACAAAAAAACTTACACACACAAAAAAACTTACACTCACAAAAAAATTTACACACACACAAAAACTTACACACACACAAAAACTTACACACACACAAAAACTTACACAGACAGACACAAAAACTAACACACACACACAAAAACTTACACACACGAAAACTAACACAAACACAAAAACTAACACACACACAAAAACTAACACACACAAAAAATAACACACACACACACAAATTGACACAAAAACTAACACACACAAAAAAAATTAAACACAAACACAAACTCACACACACACAAAAACTTACACACACACAAAAACTTTTACACACAAAAACTTTTACACACAAAAACTTACACAAACATAAAAACTTACACACACATAAAAACTTACACACAAAAAAACTTACACACACACAAAAAAAAACACACACATAAAAACTAACACACACATAAAAACACAAATACAAAAAAAAATTAAACAAACAAAAAAAACTTTAAAACACACAAAACTAAAACACACACAGAAACTTACACACATAAAAACAAACTTACACACACACAAAAACAAACACACACACAAAAAAAATAACACACACACAAAAAATTATAAAAAAAAAAAAAAAAGAAACAAAAAAAAAATAAAAAACAAACAAAAAATTTTAAAAAAAAACAAAAATATAAAAAAAAAAAAAAAAATAAAAATACAAAAAAAATAACACACACAAAAAAAATTAAAAACACACAAAAACTTACACACACACACACAAAAACTAACACACACACACAAAAACTAACACACACTAAAACTAACACAAACACAAAAACTTACACACACACAAAAACTTACACACACAAAAATTTACACACACACACAAATTTACACAAAAACTTACACACACACACAAAAATTTAAACACACACAAAAACTTACACACACACAAAAAATTACACACACACAAAAAAAATTACACACAAAAAATTTTACACACAAAAAATTTAACAAACATAAAAACTTACACACACACAAAAACTTACACACACATAAAAACTTACACACACAAAAACTTAAACACACACAAAAACTTACACACACATAAAAACTTACACACACATAAAAACTCACAGACATAAAAAACTTACACACACAAAAAAAACTTTTACACACACAAAAACTTACACACACACAAAAACTTACACACACACACAAAAACTTACACACACAAAGAAACTTACACACACAAAAAAACTTACACACACACAAAAACTTACACACACACACACACACAAACTTACACACACACACACACAAAACTTACACACACACACAAAAAACTATTTAGATCACAAAAAATTACACAAAAACAAAATATGACAAAAACAAACAAACATACACACACACAAAAAATTACACACACACAAAAATATACACAAAAACTTAAACACACAAAAAAAAACTTACAGACAAACAAAATCTTACACACACACAAAAGCTTAAACACACACAAAACCAAAAAAACAAAAACAAAAATACACACACACACAAAATCTTAAAAGCACATAAAAACTCACACACACAAAAAAAACTAACACACACATAAAAACTTACACACACACAAAACTAACACACACACAAAAACTTACACACACACAAAAAAACTTACACACACACAAAAAATTACACACACAAAAAAAAACTTACACACACAAAAAATTACACACACACACACACAAAACTTACACACACACACAAAAACAATCAAACACACACAAAAACTTACACACAAACAAAAACTAAAACAAACAAACAAAATTACACACACACACAAAAAATTAAACACACAAAAATTTACACAAACAAGAAAATATACAAAACAACAAAAACACAAATACAAATATAAACAAAAAAACAAACTTACACACACACAAAAACTTACACACACACAAAAACTTTAAAACACAAAAAAACTAAAACAAACATAAAAACTAACACACACAAAAAAACTTACACACACACAAAAACTTACACACACAAAAAACTTTTACACACACAAAAACTTACACACACACAAAAACTTACACACACACACACAAAAACTTACACACACACAAAAAGTTAAACACACACAAAAAAAACTTACAAACACACAAAAACTTACACACACAAAAAAAAACTTCACACACATAAAAACTTACACACACACACAAAAAAAACTTACACACACAAAAAACTTACACACACACACACACACAAAAACTTACACACACACAAAAAAAATTACACACACACACAAAAACTTACACACACATAAAAACTTACACACACACACAGAAACTTACACACAAAGAAAAACTTAAACACACACAAAAAATTACACACACACAAAAAACATACACACACACAAAAAATTAGAAAAACACATAAAAAATTAAAAACACACAAAAAAACATACACAAACAAAAAAACATACAAAAACAAAAACTTACACACAAACAAAGAACAAAAAACCACACAAAAACTTAGACACACAAAAACACAAATAAAAACAAACAAAAAAAATTACACACAAAAAAAAAATTACAATAACACAAAAACTTACACACACACAAAAACAAACACACAAACAGAAAATTACACACACAAAAAAACATACACACACACACAAACAAAATGACACACACACAAACAAACTTACACACACACGAAAACTGACACACACACAAAAACTTACACACACACAAAAACTGACACACACAAAAACTAACACAAAAACAAAAAATAACACAAAAACTAACACACCAAAAAAAATATAAACAAAAAAACACGATAAAAAACCCAAAAAAAAAAACACACACACAAAAACTTTTACACACAAAAAATATTAAACACAAAAAAAAACACAAACATAAAAACTAACACACACATAAAAACTTAAACACACATAAACTTACACACACACAAAAAACTTACACACACATAAAAACATACACACACATAAAAACTCACATACATAAAAAACTTACACACACAAAAAAAACTTTTACACACACAAAACTTACACACACACAAAAAATTACACACACACAAAAAAACAAACACAAACACAAAAACTAACACACACAAAAAAAAAAAAACACACACACAAAACTTACACACACACACACACACAAACTTACAAACACACACACAAAAACTTACACACACAAAAAAAAACTTACACACACAAAAACTTACACACACACAAAAACTTACACACACACAAAAACTTACACACACACAAAAACTTACTCACACACAAAAACTTTTACACAAAAACTTTTACACACAAAAACTTACACACACATAAAAACATACACACACATAAAAACTTACAAACAAAAAAATTTAAACACAAACAAAAACTTACACACACACAAAAACTTACAAACAAACAAAAAATTACACACAAAAAAAAATAACACACACAAAAAAAACTTTTAAACACACAAAAATTACACACACAAAGAAAATTACACACACACAAAAAAACTTACACAAACACAAAAAAACTTACACACACAAAAAAAAACATACACACACAAAAACATACACACACACACATAAAAAAATACACACACACACACAAACTTACACACACACAAACTATTACACACACACAAAAAAACTTAAACACAAACAAAAAATTACACACACAAAAACACTTACACACAAAAAAAATAACACACACACAAAAATTAACAAAAAAACTTAAACATAAACAAAAATTTACATACACAAAAAAACTTAAACACACAAACAAACTAACACACACACAAAAACTAAAACACACAAACAACCTAACAAAAACATAAAAAATTACACACACATAAAAACTTACACACATAAACTTACACACACAAAAAAAACTTTTACAAACACAAAAACTTACACACACACAAAAACTAACACACACACAAAAAAAAACATACACAAACACAAAAAGTTAAACACACACAAAAAAACTTAAACACACACAAAAACTTACACCCACAAAAAAAAACTTACACACACAAAAACAAAAACAAACAAAAAAAAAAAATCACACACACACAAAAACTTACACACACACACACACAAAAAAACAAACCCACACGCACAAACACATACACACACAAAAAAACAAACACACACATAAAAACTTACACACACACACAAAAACTTACACACAAAAAAAATTTAAATAAACAAAAAAACCTACACACACAAAAAAAAAAATACACAAACAAAAAAAATGAGAAAAAAAAAAAAAACATACAAAAAAAAAAAAAAACACAACACAAAACAAAACACACACAAAAAAACAAAAAAAAAAAAAAAAAAAGAACATAAAACCACAAAAAAAAAAACACACACACAAAAAAATACACACACACAAAAAAAAAACTTACACACAAAAACAAAAAATTAAAAACACAAAAAAATTTAAATAAACAAAAAAAATAACACACACAAAAAAAAACTTACAAACACACAAAAAATTAGACACACACAAAAAAAATAAAACACACACACAAAAACTAACAAACACACAAAAACTCACACACACAAAAACTTACACAAACACAAAGAACTTAAACACACACAAAAACTTACACACACACACACACATAAAAACTTACACAAATACAAAAACTTACACACACACACACAAAAATACACACACAAAAACTAACACACAAAAAACAAACACACACACAAAAAACTAAAACACACAAACAAAAGCTTACACACACACACAAAAACTTACACACACAAAAAAACTTACAAACACACAAAAACTTACACACACACACAAAAAACTTACACACACAAAAACTTACACACACACACAGAAACTTACACACAAATAAAAACTTACACACACACAAAAACTTACACACACACACACACACAAAAAATTACACACAAACAAAAAATTAAAAAAACAAAAAAAACTTACTCACACACACAAAAACTTAGACACACACACAAAAACTTACACACACACACAGATACAAACTTACACACACAAAAACTTAGACACACACAAAAACTTACACACACACAAATAAAAAATTACACACAAATAAAAACTTACACACACACACACAAAAACTTACAAACAAACAAAAAAATTAAAAACACACAAAAAAATTACATACACACACAAAAGATAACACACACACACAAAAACTTACACACACAAAAAAAATTAAACACACACAAAAACTTACACCCACACACAAAAAACTTACACACACAAAAACTTACACACACACACAGAAACTTACACACAAATAAAAACTTACACACGCACAAAAACTTACACACACACACACACACAAAAACTTACACACACACAAAAACTTACACAAACAAAAAAAACTTACTCACACACACAAAAACAAACACACACACAAAAAATTAGACACACACAAAAAAAATTACACACACAAAAAAAACTTACACACACACAAAAACTTACACACACACACATAAAAACTTACACACACATAAAAACTTACACACACACAAATACATGTTAAAATTCAAACTCAAAACGACCAGAAATTACTATTAAAGAATAAATGAAACCCAAAATGAACATAAATTAAATGAAAAATCATGACAAAAACATGCAGCAAGTAATAATATAAATTAATAAATAAAACTTAAAGCGAGTAATGCCTAAATTGAATAGGGATGTCAAACTTAAAACGAAAACAAATATTTTACTGTTGAAGTACAAATGAAACTTGAAACAAACATAAATTAAATAAACGATCAATGCAAACAAACATACACTAGATATTAATTTAAATGAATAAATAAATCTTAAAGCGAGTGAAACTTAAATTGAATATGAAAATCAAGTTTGAATCGAATAAAAATAACTACAAACAAGAGTTTGGGTATCGTCTCACTGCAGAAGCTTAAAACCTACTGCGTCATTGGCTCAAATTATATTCTGGCTTGTAGAAAGCATATGGGTTTTGAACCCTACTCACATTAATTTATGCTCGTTTTGAGTTTGACTCTAATATTTATTTTAACTTTTTGTTCGTTTTGGGTTTCATTTATTTATTGATACTGATTTGGGGTAGTTGTATGCTTGGTAGATTATATGATAGTCCGGACGCCAGGTGTTTAAAATGTGAGTCATATCATGACGGAATGGGGCTGCTACAAGAATTAGCCTACTCTCCACCCCCAAATTGACCTTGCAGTTTCAAAAATATCAAGGGCACTCGCTTGTCATTTGTAGAATACTCCGAAACTTGACATTTTATTATATCTCGGTGTTTCATGCAAGAAAATGCATGTTCCACAAAGTTTGAGGTGCAGTTTTCCGCTCAAATAGAAATGCCTAGAAGCCCTAGAATCTTTTCATAGCGAACTAACACGATTAGTTACAAAAAATGGCAGAGTTAAAAAAAATGGCAAATCTATATGAGTCTTGAACAGTCTGGGAAAGTATAAACAAAATCAAATTGAATATTAGATATATAATGATATTAATTGTTGAAAGATCCATCAGTTCAAGATTTTTTTTCACTGTACTTTTTATTTTCATTTTCAATGCTGTAAGAACTGGAAAATAATAAATTTGTAATATACGAGCAATTCGATTTCAGTGAAGCACCAATGAAGCAAAAGGCTTTAGGTTTTTACAGTTAAAGAAGGGGGCAGTATCCAAATTTTGCTTGTAGTGAAACTATATTTGTCTTGACAAATCTTGAAAAGAACTAATAAATTAAACTGAATATTTGATGCATAATGTTATTAATTGCTAAAAGCTCATCAGTTCAAAATTTTACTGTAATTTTAATATTTATTTTCAATATTAAGTACAAAAGAAAACATTTATAATATAATTCGTTTTCAGTAAAGCGCCAATGGCGCAGTAGGTTTTAGGCTTCAGCAGTGAAACGATACCCAACCTCTTATTTGTAGTTAATTTTATTCGATTCAAACTTGATTTGGATATTCAATTTAAGTTTCACTCGTTTTAAGATTTATTTATTCATTTACATTAATATATATTGTATGTTTGTTTGCATTGATTTTTTATTTAATTTCTGTTCGTTTTAAGTTTCATTTATACTTCAATAGCAAAATATTTTTTTTTGTTTTAAGCTTGATTTTCACATTCAATCTAAGCATTACTCGCTTTAAGATCTATTTATTTATTTATATTTTTACTTCTTGTATGTTTTTTGCTAAGCTTGTTTATTTAATTTCTGTTCGTTTTGGTTTTCATTTATTCTTTAATAGTAATTTCTGGTCGTTTGAGTTTCAATTTTAACAAGTATTTGTATCTGCTGAGCTTAAGTTTAAAATGGCCTTTACTTTTCTTTGAAAAACTTGTTTGTCGGATAGTTTTTTTTAGTTGATTTTTGTTCGTTTTTGATCGCAAAAAGTTTCAAGTTTTTATGGCATGGGGGGGGTTCTTACGTTACGATTATACTTACCTTTAAAAAACGAATTTGAAAATTTTAATTTAAATTTAATGAGGCTTTTTTTCAACTTATGTACGATTAACTCTTTTATAAAAACCTAATATATTGACAATAGAAAGATTTTAAAGAATGATTAAAGTGATTGAAAACAATTAATTGATTGAAAAAATATATTCTATAAGTAGGTTTAGACCATTTCATTTGCTGAAACAAAGCGGTCACGGCTGTTTGGAATTGACATTAATAGGAATTTGTGTGACAAAGAAATTTTACATCTATCACAGAGTATGTCTTTTAACCTTATAATTGGATAATTATAATACGAGGGTTGTTTTTTTAAGTAAGTACCGTTTTGGAATTAAAAAAAGACGTGCAAAGATATCGCAATAATTTTATTTTTACATGAAAGCCTGTACCTTAATCTACTTTTACACATAATATCCTTGAATATTGAGGCACTTTTCATAACGTGGCACCAGATTTTGAATACCCTCCTCATAGAATTCTCCCGCCTGACTTGTTAACCACTGTATCACAACTGTTTTGACTTCGTTATCGTCTTGAAGACGCTGACCACCTAGGTGTTGCTTCAAGTGCAGGAACAAAGGGTAGTCGCTGGGTGCCAGATCAGGGCTATATGGAGGATGATCTAGTTTCCCATTTAAAAGATTTGATGAGATCTTTTGTCCGATTAGCCACATGTGGACGGGCATTGTCATGCAGCAAAATGATGCGCTTACTCAACTTGCCACGTCTTTTGTTCTGGATTGCACTACGCAGATTGTTCAATGTCTCACAATAAGACGCTGCATTGATTGTCTTATTACGAGGCAGAAACTCCACTAGCAATACTCCTTTTTTGTCCCAAAAAACTGTGCACATGATTTTCCGGGCAGAAATTGTTTGCTTAAATTTCACTTTTTTGGGTGATGATGAATGTCGCCATTCCATGGATTGTTGTTTTGATTCTGATGTGACGTAGGCCACCCATGTTTTGTCACCAGTAACAATTTGGTCTAAAACATCTTCACCTTCATTGTGGTATTGCTCAAGGAAAGTTAATGCCCTGCCTAAACGTTGGATTCTGTGCAAATCCATCAACATTTTTGGAACCCAACGTGAATATAATTTCCAGTAATTCAAGTTTTTAGTCACACTGCGATACAAAACGCTACGAGAATATTGATGAAACCAGTTGCACATTGATGAAATTGTAAAGCGTCTGTTTTCTCTTACTTTTTCTTCCACTTTTTGCACCAAATCTTCATCAAAGACCGAAGGACGCCCACTCCGTTCTTCATCATGCACATTTGTGCGGCCATCTTAAAATGCTCTCACCCATTTCCTTACCATTCCATCACTCATAATGTTTTGTCCGTAAACTTCACAGATCTCACGATGAATATCGATCGGTTTTACGCCTTTAACACTAAGAAATCGTATAACCGCCCGTACTTCACAATCGGCGGGACTCACGATTGTCGGAGGCATCTTAAACACTCAGTAAACAATGTATACAATTAAGAATCAGACTGTAATGGCGTCAGTGCGTAGACAAGAGATGTAGGTAACCAGCTCGCATGCGCAGAACGACGACCTTAGCGCTGTGGCGGCGGAATCGCAAAACGGTACTTACTTAAAAAACATGCCTCGTAGATGTCCTTTATGTTCTACCTATACAAAACCCCGTCCCATGATTCATAAACCCCCCTTAACAAGTTACCCCCCGGAGCGTTACTTTCAACGCCTACACCGAGGCCCTGGGGGGATGTTTCAATCCCAGAGTTTTTTGTTATTAGAACTTTAAACTATTTTCACAAATTTCTATCTCAAAATTTTTATCTGATGCATTTAAGGCGTGGAGGAGGGAGACGGGCTAGTTGCCCTTCAATCTCTTTTGACTCTTAAAAAGTGAACAAGAACTTTCAATTTTCAATCAAATAAGCCCTTTCTAAAGTTTATACGAGCATCCCTTCCATATTAAATAATATGAAGGATTCGGAGAATCCTTAAATTACAACCCTTGCCCTGAGGGCTTTGGGGGAGTTGTAATCCTCAAAGACCTAATTTCCAAAACTTAAGACTTCGTGTAATAAAATGGCTGTCTTAAAATTTTTATTGGATGTGTTTGGGGAAAAGGTGGGCGTGAGAGGGGGTTAGTTGCCCTCAAATTACTTTCGACTATTACAAAGGGTATTAGCCCTCGGAATTTCCAATCGAATGAGCCTTTTTTGAAGTTTCTACAACATCGCCTTCTATAAAAACCTTATATGCCTCCAGGGCATAACTTAAACCCATTCACTCTTTGTTTGTGAGGTAGTGTCCTCCTCAAAAACATTTGTGATATCAGGATATCACCTACGCCTAACAACATGACCATCTCAAAATTTTGATGGTATGTGTGGAAGGGTAGGATGGGCGTGGGGGGGGACTTTCTACCCTATAACTTCTTTCTCGTGCAAACGGCTCTAGTCATTTGACTTTACGACTGAATGAGCCTATTTTGAAGTTTCTACGACTTTGCCTTCTATAAAAACCTTATATGCCCCCAGGGCATAACTTAAAACCCTTGCCCTGAGGGTTGTGGGGGAGTGTCCTCCTCAAAAATATATTTTCAATCTGGAAATCAACTACGCTGAACAAAAATGGCTATCTCAAAATTTTGATTGGATGTTTTTGGGAGAATGATGGACGTAGGGGAGGGGGCTAGTCGCCCTCCAATCACTTTTGACTATTAAAAAGGGCACTATCCCTTTGAATTTCCAATCAAATGAGCCTTTCTTGAAGTTTCTATAACAACACTTCTAATAAAAACCTTATATGCTCCCAGGGCATAACTTACAACCCGTTCCCTGAGGGTTGTGGGGGATTGTCCTCCTCAAAAACATGTTTTGTATCTGAAAATCAACTACGTTGAACAAAATGGCTATCTCAAAATTTTAATTGGATGTCTTTGGGAGAATGATGGGCGTGGGGGGCTAGTTGCCTTCCAATCACTTTCGACTATTAAAAAGGGCACTATTCCTTTGAATTTCCAATCGAATGAGCCTTTTTTGAAGTTTCTACGACAACGCCTTCTATAAAAACCTTATATGCCCCCTGGGCATATCTTATAACCCTTGCCCTGAAGGTTCTGGGGGAGTATCCTCGTCAAAATATATTTTTTATCTGGAAATGAACCACGCTGAACAAAATGGCTATCTCAAAATTTTGATTGGATGTGTTTGGGTAAACGATGGGCTTGGGGGGGGGCTAATTGAACTCCAATCACTTTCGACTATTAACAAGGGCACTAGCCCTTTAATTTCCAATCGAATGAGCCTGTTTTGAAGTTTCTACGACAACGCCTTCTATAAAAACCTTATATACCCCCAGGGCATAACTTAAAACCCTTGCCCTGAGGGTTGTGGGGGAGTGTCCTCCTCAAAAATATATTTTCTTTCTGGAAATCAACTACGCTGAACAAAATGGCTATCTGAAAATTTTGATTGGATGTGTTTGGGGAAATGATGGGCGGGGGGGGGGAAGGGGGCTGGTTACACTCCAATTACTTTCGACTATTAAAAAGGGCATTAGCCCTTTAATTTCCAATTGAATGAGCATGATTTGAAGTTTCTACGACAACACCTTCTTTAAAAACCTTATATGCCCCCAGGGTATAACTTAAAACCCTTGCCTTGAGGGTTGTGGGGGGGTATCCTCCTCAAAATATATTTTCTATGTGGAAATCAACTACGCTGAACAAAATAGCTATCTCAAAAGTTTGATTGGATGTGTTTGGGGGAATGATGGGTGGGGGAGGGGGGCTAGTTACCCTCCAATCATTTTTAACTATTAAAAAGGGCACTAGCCCTTTAATTTCCAATCGAATGAGCCTGTTTTGAAGTTTCTACTACAACGCCTTCTATAAAAACCTTATATGCCCCCAGGGCATAACTTAAAACCTTTGCTCTGAGGGTTTTGGAGGAGTGTGCTCCTCAAAAATATATTTTTTATCTGGAAATCAACTATGGTGAACAAAATGGCTATTTCAAAATTTTGATTGGATTTGTGGGGGGGACTGCGGGGCGGGGGGGGGGCTAGTTGTCCTCCAATCACTTTCGATTATCAAAAAAGGCACTAGAACTCTCGATTTCCAATCGAATGACCCCCCTTTGAAGCTTCTACGACGACCTTTTCAATATAAAGTGCCTCTGGGAAAAAAATAATAAAACATTGGAGCCGTATGGCCTTTACTATAGGCAACGCTACAGCTTTGCCTCTGAAAAGCTTTCCTCTGAAGGTTTCCTTTTTCTGCCTTCATGCTATTCCTATACAGAATGATTCAAAGTACCGAGGATAGTGAAATTAAAACCATATATTTGAAAAACAACTCAAATAATAAAAATTAAGAAAAATTAGGAAGCCAATCTTTATTGAATGAAGCTTTCTTCTAAAGCTTTCCTTCTTTCCGCCTTCAAACTATTCCTATGTGGAATGATTGGATGTACCAAGAACATGAAATTAAAACCTGATTGTTTTCCTTTGAAGCTTTCCTTCTTTCTGCCTTCAAACTATTCCCATGCTGAATGATTGGAAGTACCAAGAACAGGAAAATTGAAACCTGATGGTTTGAACCGGTTAAGTAAAAACGAAGCTTTCATCTGAAGCTTTGCTTCTTTCTTCCTTCAAACTATTTCTATGCAGAATGATTGAAAGTAACGAGAATATTGAAATTAAAACCGGATTGTTTAAACCGGCTACAAAACAATTCAAAATTAAAAAATTAAGAAAATCAGGGAGTCAATCTTTACTGAAGGAAGCTTTATTCTGAAGCTTTCCTTCTTTCTGCTTTCAAACTATTAATATGCAGAATACGTACAATAAAGAGTGCCAGTGGCTTACAGCAACAGATATTAGTACTTTTCGTTTATCCTAGACGCCATTGCTAAATGATACCGGCGAGAACATAAAAGCTTTGAAAAACTTTTGCCGCTAAAAGTAAACAAACACATCTTGGCTCTGCATAAAAGTTTTTATTTTATTTAAAGTTTAATTACAATAATAACCGAAAGAAACCGATTTAATATTCTCCATAAGCAGATAGCCAAGTCTCATCTCATTATGCCAAGCCTAACCCTATAGCCTCCTTACTACCTCAACTACTCATAGTTCAACCACTGAAGATGTACAATAAAGAGCGCTAGTGGCATGCAGCAAAGGATATTAAAATTATCTCCATAAAATATTGATATTACTCTTGATTCTACCAAATTCCACTAAAATTGTACCGTAATTATATCCAAAGCCACTGATACTAGTCTCTTAAATGAAGACATAAACAAATATTTGATATTGTTAAGTAAAAAAGTGTCAAATTGAATGTTTAATTCGTTCACCCAACTCTCAAAAGATGGGGGTTGATGACGTTCTGATAACTTTTTTCTTACACTTATATCTCTTAATAGAGCCTCTATATTGAAAATTTATACTTGTGTATTATACCGACCACAGCCTAGAAGTGAAGCTAGGTCAATTATCTTGTGAAAGGATTCTAATCATATTTTAACATTTATATCATGTGCATGGGAGTAGACATTCACCCAGATATACCTTTAGTTGGTAAGCAATTGCAAACGTTTATTAGACCAAAGATTTTAGCTCTGAAAACCTCTTTATCTACATTGATCTTTTAATATCCCTAAGCTGACTTCTTAATATCATATTACAACATGCCTTACCTTTTTCGATCCTACTTTCTATATGGCTACTAAATAAATTTCCTTTTGCCTTAAACGTAACACCTAAAATGTCAAGTAATTTCTGAAGGTTCCTTTGTGCATCGGCAACCACGCACTCATACATTTAAAATTCCCAGGAAACCTTATTAAAAATACAGTTCCCATCATGACACAATCAAAGTTCGGTTAGATTATCGATTTTTTAGTTTCTTACATCAGTAGATTTTCATCGTAGGCAATTGTGTAAATCTAAGCTTGAATTCTTAGAAAGTGGTCTGACGTCACTCCCCCCTGTATTCAATAGGCTTAGAAACATCTCTGATTGGTCCAGAAATGGGTGTGGTCTTGTTCCCCCTGAAATTAGAGAGGCTCCTCTACTACTATTAAGTCATCCTAAAAGACATATTTATTATATTTTCGACCATGTTGAACAAGATGGCTATCTAAAAATTTTGATCGGGTGACCTTGGGAAAAAATTGAGCGTGGGAGGGGGCCTAGTTGCTCTCTATTTTTTGGGTCACTTAAAAAAGCACTAGAACTTTTAATTTCCGTTTGAATTAGCCCTTTCACGATATTCTAGGACCACTGGGTTGATACGATCACCCCTGGAAAAAAAAAATTAATAAAAACGCATTCGTGATCTTTCTTCTGGCAAAAAATACAACATTCCACATTTTTGCAGATAGGAGCTTGAAGCCTCTACAGTAGGGTTCTCTGATAAGCTGAATCTGATGGTGTGATTTTCATTAAGGTTCTATATCTTTTAGGAGGTGTCTTTCTCTTTTTTTTAAATCAAGCAAATTTTCTCAGGCGCGTAACTTTTGTTGGGTAAAACTAAACTTGATGAAATATATAAATATATATATATATATATATATATATATATATATATATATATATATATATATATATATATATATATATATATATATATATATATATATATATATTTGAAATCAGTAATAAAATCTGATTCTTTTGATGCATCTATTGGTATCAAAATTACGTTTTTTAGAGTTTCGGTTACTATTGAGCCGGGTCGCTCCTTACTTACAGTTCTCATTACCACAAACTGTTTGACATTGAGCAAAGTTCATAACTTGCAGACCTGGCCCCGTCATCCTCAAAGATATAGTCATCCTCAAAGACATAGACATAATTAAGTCATTCTCAAAGACATAGTTATTGTATTTTTCGACCATGCTGAACAAAATGGCTATCTCAAAATTTTGATTGGGTGACTTTGAGAAAAAAATGAGCGTGGGGGGCCTAGTTGCCCTACATTTTATTGGTCACTGAAAAAGGACACTAGAGCTTTTGATTTACGTTTGAATAAGCCCTCTTGCGATATTCTAGGAGCACTGGGTCGAAACGATCACCCCTGAAAAAAAAAAAACACGCACCCGTGATCTTTCTTCTTGTAAAAAATACAAAATTCCACATTTCTGCAGATAGAAGCTGGAAACTTCTATAGAAGGGTTCTCTGATACTCTGAATTTGATGATGTGATTTTCATTAACGTTCTATGACTTTTAGGTGTTGTCTCTCCCTTTTTTCGAAAATACGACAAATTTTCTCAGGCACGTAAATTTTGATACATAATAATATCTGCGAGTAGATCACATAGACGGTAGCAAGACTTATTCCTGACCCATCGTCACCTGCAGACTGAAAATCGTCATGAAGCCAAAAGGAGACCGAAGTGGACTCCAGAAGGCATGGCATTCCAAGAAGAAGAATGCCTCTGATGTATGTTTATTGTCTTACTATATTTTCATTTATAGATAATCTTAGGAGTAGACTTACAGGCCCTACTTTGGAGAGCAATGAAAATCACATTTTTTTGTTGCACGAGTAGCACTGTTTTCCCTCTTTTCCCAGGAGTAATCGTATTGAGCCAGTTGCTGTAGAATTTTGGGACGTGGTTTATTTGAACGGATATA
Organism: Artemia sp. Qi Xiang Cuo; assembly: GCF_049724085.1. Taxonomy (NCBI): domain Eukaryota; kingdom Metazoa; phylum Arthropoda; class Branchiopoda; order Anostraca; family Artemiidae; genus Artemia; species Artemia sp. Qi Xiang Cuo. Next base: position 47,715,302 of record NC_142806.1, read on the forward strand.
ACTATTGGTTCTAGGCGTTTACACCCTCGGCGATTATACCCCCCGGAAAATACCCCCCCCCCCCGCGGAAAATACCCCTCTCCCGCGGAAAATACCCCCCGGTAAATACCCCACCCCGTGGAAAATAAGACTTTCCAAATTTGAGAATTTTATTTGAGTTTTATTTTTTTAACATCTGTAGGGGGAAGGAATTTTGGTATTTGTGCATTATGCGCCACTTACTCAAGTTTACGCTGTGAAAAATTCGAGAACACACCGGTTTTTTCGTTAGTTCCTTCTTTACTTTAAAAACAAATTTGGACTTTATATTTGCAATTTAGAGGGGGGGGGGTAAAGTATAGCGGGTCTGCGTACAAAATGTGTTTGGTGCAATTATTCTGCTTTTTAGATAGATAGATAAATAAGTATATTCTAATGGCAAATATACGGCCATGAACACAGTAAAACAACATAAACGAAAGGCACAAATAACATAAACTTTGATCAGCGATCATCATAAAATACTTAAATGAAACACTACGTTAACCTATTAATAGTACTTAATACTTGGAAAAACGGTTATTGAAAAAAAAATTTAACAATTGGAAAAATTACTTAAATGAAACATTACATTTACTTTATGCTAGGATTTTTTTTTTATTTTTTTTTTTTTTTTGTTTTTTTTATTTAACAAAATTTCCAGATACCGCGCTATTCTTCTGTAATTTTTTAGTGGCCATATACCTAGAAAGAATTTTTTTATGACTTCAAACTATCCAAATACTTTATCCCCTCCCCCCTATGTGCAAATATGTATTCAATCCCATGTATTGTGTCACTTGTCTTTGTCTTGTCTCACGCTAAGCTGAAAAAACTAACGAAGAAGCCGGTTTTGTTCTCGAGTTTTACACAGCGTAAACTTGAGTGAGTTGCCCATAATGCATTAGTACCAAAACTCCTTCCTCCTACGGAAATAAAAAAAATAAACTCAAATAAAATTCTCAAATTTGGAAAGCCTTTTTCACGGGGGGGATATTTTCAGGGGGGTAAAGTATTTGGACAGTTTGAAGTCAGAAAACAATTCTTTCTAGGTATACAGCCACTAAAAAAAACTACAGAAGAATAGCGAAGTATCTGGAAATTTTGTTAACTAAAAAAAAAAAAAAAAAAAAAAAATCCCCTTATAAATTAAATGTAATGTTTCATTCAAGTGTTTTTTTCCAAGTGTTATGTGTTTTTTTTTTACACGACCGATTTTCCGAGCATTAATTACTATTATTAGGTAACTTAAATGTTTCATTTTAGCGTTTTGCGATGATCAATGATCAAAGTTTATGTCATTTGCGCCTTTCAGTTATGCTATTTTAATCTGTTCGTGACCGTATATTTGGCTTTAAAATACACTTATTTATCTATCTATCTAATATGCAGAATAATTGTACCAAACACTTTAGTCATGCAGACCAGCTATACTTTACCCCCCCCCACCTTAATGTGCAAATGTATAGTCCAAATTTGTTTCTAAGGTAACGAAAAAAACAGTGTGTTCTCGAATTTTACACAGCGTAAACTTGAATTAGTGGCGCATAATACACAAGTATCAAAATTCCTTCCCCCTACGGAAATTAGATAAATAAAAGTCAAATAAAATTCTCAAATTTGGAAAGCTTTATTTTCCATCGGGGGGTATTTTTCCGGGGGATATTTTCCGCAGGGGGGGGGGGTATTTTCCAGGGGGATATTTACCACGGGGGATATTTTCCGCGGGGGGTATTTTCTGGGGGGTATTTTCCAGGGGGTAATCACAGGGGGGGAGGGAAACGCCGGCCACCATAACTATTACTCTTTTTAACTGTGGATCGCACTACAGAAAAGTGCTGTTTTTGCAATTTTTTCCCCAAAACATTTATTTTGACCCAGATAGTTTCTTCATAGGTTCTTATACTTTTTTAACGATTCACCAATTTTTCAGTTTACTTTAGAATTTACCCACAAAAAATATTTGTTTGGTAGAAATTTGACAAGCCAATCCTAAATAATACAATCTATATACTCAGTTTGTGCCAATTTGGAGACATTACTGGGATTCACTGGGAAACTCTCAAGTCAGAAACATTTTATATCTTTTACCTCGTATGTAAGGACAACAATTAGCATCAATATGCGATCTATATTCTTTTTTCGAAGCTCAGGCCTGAAAGATATTTCACCTAAAATTGCTTTTTGACATGGACAGTTTTCTTTTTACTACTATGAAACTTTGAACTTCAGCAATAATGGCTAACAAATTGTTGCTAATAAATTTTGCTAAAGAAATTTGTCCGGAGAGCCACCTTAATAGATATGACATCTACCAAAAACTAGTTGTAGCATAGGCCTGCCAAAGGATAACATACTGAGCAAGAGATCCTATAGTCTATATTTTTGTTACCTCCTATGACATTCCCCGAATCATATAACTTGATATGATAATTAAATACAAGATGTTTTTGTAGGGTAAACAAGTAAATATGTAGGGTCTGTGTTGCATATGGTTTACATATTATATTGTTTATGTGGTATATGGTTTGTGTGGAACGGTAAAGTACACAAGAAGAAGCTATGAAAAGATCAAGAGGTGTACCTGTGTGTTCTGGGTTAGATGCTCTGGGTAGTCATCATGGATTTTTGGGTCCAATTCCCATGCCTGCACCGATATTTTTAATGAATTACCTTTAATTATAGAATGCTCCAAACATCTTTGAAGTATTCGCTAGCCATTAACTGCAAAAGCGGATAAAAACTATCCAGATCATGTTTAATTCTAAAACTAATGGTAAATATCTACCAAATCATATTATTGAGTTAGGAATAAAGTGAATACACCATTCAATGCCTTTTTTTATGCTGATTACGAATATAATATGCATTTCTATCGGAAATGAATTTCAGCCCCCCCCCCTATATATACCTAACCTAACCTAACCCTGAATTGGCATATTTAGGGGGGGGGGCTGAAATTAATTTCCGATAGAAATGATTATTTTATTCGTAATCAGTATAAAAAAAAGGCATCGAATGGTGTATTCACTTTTGTCCTAACTCAATAATGTGATTTGGTAGATATTTACCAAACTAATAAATAAATTTGACATTAAAATAATAAAGACCTCGCCTGAATTCTTAGTACTGTTTGATGATATTTCATTAAGTAGGTATAAACATATAACCATACAAAATTATTATGTAATATTTTTGGGACGAATTTTCATTTTAGAGTCACTAAACTGACAAAATGTAACCCATTCTGGGAAGATGGTATTTCAATGAATCGCCTCATTACATGGCAAACCTGCTAATTCTGTAATAACAATTTGGTTTAATAATTTGTAAAATCAAAATAAACTATAGCAATGACAAAAAATAAACATGTATCATCTCTAGAAACTATTGGCAACGACAAAATTGGTTTGGGCAAAATCCGCGCCGACAATTCCGTCTACACCAGTCGATTGCGCCTAGCACTTGACCAAAAATTCCCGTAGGTATACAACGTCCTCCAGGTCGAGATTCAGGAGCTACAAATCCAGGAGGAAATGGGGCACCGGTTGGCATATGTGGCTGAGCTACAAAAATTAAAAAAATATTTTATAAGACTGAAATCAGATAAGTAGAAAAATAACAAAAATAAAATACCGTAGATGCATAAAGATCTGAGTGGAGTGGGTTTGTGAACACACGAAATAAAAGCGGAATGGAAAAAAAAAAAAAAATGGCCCTCATTTTTAGTTTAGAGGAGAAATGTTTAAAGAGTAAGACTTTTGCTGGGGTAAACATAACCTATGGACCTTAGTTTGCCATCTTTGGTCTAAGTCAACTGCTTGTTCGTTATTAGTCACAGTGCTTTTGGAATTTAGTGTCATTTTAAATTATTACAAGATTTTGTTTTGCAGTTAGCTACCAGCTACTATAGCTTCTTGGCTACTTAAAGAAAACCCGGGCAGAAGTCTTGTTTGTTGTCAAATAAACATCAAGACTGGGAATAAAACACTTGCTTTACGTTTCTATTATGATTTCTTTAAAAAAAAAAAAAAATGAATTTGTAGCCATAGGGGTCCTTCCTTTGCTTCAGTTAGGAAGTTCTGAATTTTAATTGAGAATTGCAGGCGTATCAAAATAAAGAAAAAAGAATTCACTTAAGCTTCAGTACTGCAAATTTTCGTTTCTTGCACAATATTTTCTTTAATTTTTAATTGAAACCATATAGAAAGGTAAAGAAAAGTCTTTGGAAAAAATATTTACATACCCACTCAGTACTATTGCCTCAATTATCCCCTATAATGACAAAATTTAACCAACAGAAATTTAAAAAATTAAACAGCCTTTTAATTTAATTACACTTCACAAACAATTTCGTGAAAGATCCTTATTAAATTAAAAAAAAAAACAAGTTTTTTTAACTGAAAGTAAGGAACGAAGTTAAAACTTAAAACGAACAGAAATTATTCCGTATATGAAAGGGGATGTCCCCTCCTCAACGCCTCGCTCTTTACGATAAAGTTTTTCATTGTTTAAAAAAAAATAGAGTTATGAGAAGGTCAAACATTAGCGTATAGAGCTAGGCGTTTAGGAGGCGATAGTAACTTTCGTAAACAGAAAAACTTTGGTTCGTTTTAAGTTTTAACGGTGTTACCTACTTTCGGTTAAATAAACTTGTTTTTTTTTTAATTTTTGAACGTTTTTGAATTAATAAAGATTATGATTTTGGCTCAACGTACATGAATAATAAAAAAAAAAAATTGAATATTAATTTTACTTTTATTTGGTTAAATGGCTTTTTCGCTTCCTGTTTAATTTTATTTAGAAACATTTTTATTAGTAATAAATATACGTAACTTACGAATTAACTTACGTAACGAACCTCTATATTCTTATATTTTTAATACGTATATTAGAGGATTCGCCCCCTAGTCAATACCTTGCTCTTTAAGCTAAAGTTCGAATTTTGTTCCAATTCTTTAAAAATGACCCCTTAATCACAAATGCCGTTAATTAGAATAAATAGCTCTTATGAAAGTACTAAATAATCTTTGGCTTAAAGAGATAGGCATTGACTAGGGGATGAACCCAATCATATACGTAATGTTTTCTGTCGTTTTAAGTTTTGATGTTGCTCCTTACTTTCAGTTAAAAAACTTGTTTTTTTTTATATAATTTCTAATTTTTTTTAAATAATGCTGGGAAATCCGGCGCCCCCTTCATAGCAATGTCTCTTCTCCCATGAAAACTTCCTTCATGGCAAGATCCTCCCACATAACCCCCGATCCACTCCCTCCCCCCTCCCAGAAAAAATCCCCTCTGAAAACGTATGTATACTTCCCAAAAACCAATACTATATGTTAACATTGGGTTGTTCATAACTTTCAGCCCTCCCCCTGGGGATTTCGGGGGATTAAGTCATCCTAAAAGACATATTTATCATATTTTCAATCATGCTGAACAAAATGGCTATCTCAAAATTTTGATCGGGTGACTTTGGGAAAAAAATGAGCGTGGGAGGGGGCCTATTTGCCCTCCATTTTTTTGGTCAATTAAAAAAGGCACTAGAACTTTTAATTTCCGTTCCAATGAGCCCTCCCACGATATTCTAGGACCACTGGGTCAATACGATCACCCCTGGAAAAAAAAAAAAAAAAAAAAAAAAAAAAAAAAACGCATCCGTGAACTTTCTCATTGCAAAAAATGCAAAATTCCACATTTTTTTAGATAGGAGCTTGAAACCTCCGAGGTAGGGTTCTCTGATACGCTGAATATAATGGTGTGATTTTCATTAAGGTTCTATAAATTTTAGGGGGTCTTTCCCCCTTTTTTTTAAAATCAGCCAAATTTTCTCAGGCACGTAACTTTTGAAATGTAAGACTAAACTTGATGAAACTTATATATTTGAAATCAACATTAAAATTTGATTCTTTTGATGTATCTATTGGTATCAAAATTCCGTTTTCTACAGTTTCGGTTACCATTGAGCCGGGTCGTTCCTTACTTACCGTTCGTTAACACAAACTGTTTGATGAAGTATTGCCCGACGCTCGGTATTTTATTACAAATATCGATACTCAGTGGTATAGTATCGGTGATTCGATAGTTTTAAAAAGTATAAATATTTTTGATACACATATGTTACTCTTTTTTAAAATCCAGATATATTTCTAGTCTTACCTTGGAGGCTCTTCACAAAAGATAATTTTTTTTCAGCACTCCTCTTGAAAAAAATAAATAGCTCAAAATTAAAAGAGCTAAGAAGTGGGACCCAGACTCAACTTCAATTCGTTTCTAGGATGGTGTGGCCTGCAGTACCATCGTTTATCGATGTCATCTTAGATCTATATGCAGTCATTGCTCGAAATGGTCATATTTGTGTTCGGAATGCTGTTGTATCCGAGATACGATTATTTGTTCTACTAAAGTTACACAAAAGATCTCAAGATTAGCTTTCTTAATTTCCTGTCTTTGACGAAATTAGCCATGGTACCCAATTTTTAGATGGGGTTTTTCACTGCACATCCGCTTAGAAGCTTCCTAGTTTAAGGGGCGACCATACTTGAAGCGACCTTCCTATCTCTCTCATAGTAAGCGTTTTGAGTTTGTCTGACATTAATAGTTGAGGCAGTTAGGCGGTCTCAGTCTTTTCTAATAGAATAGAATAAGGTGAACATTTTGATTTAGCAAAATGCTAAAGCCGACACCTATTTTTCCTGAAATCCCAAAAAAAACTCAAAAACCTATCTTGGGTTTGCCTGCAAGATCGCTGCAGTCAATATTGTCGTAATTGGCACTTAAAAATGAGGCAAAAAATATTCTATTGAAGAATTTGCAGCATATTTTTATAAAAAACACTTACTGACTGCAGGCCCTTCGAATAGTTTACATACCAGCGTTTCAAATTACTTATCACCCGACAAAGAGCCTAAAATACTTGGAATCAAACGGATGTGGGCGCATAAATTATGCTGAGGGGGTTAACGCTTCCTTTTGTTTAAAAGCGGTCAGTTGTTCAAAAGCGGCTTCCTTTTGTTCAAAAGCGTAAGGAACCCCTGGAAGTTGCCCTCTTCGAGCTTGTTTACTCAAGTCTGTCTGAAATCTGATACCTTTGTGTTTGAGCCTTTTTGCCGACCAGGAAAAGGGCTCGAATCGGCCAAAACGGATTTGGACTGGCGTCCCCCCTTAAGGTATTATATGCATTTCGGGTTGTGAAACCCTCTATTCTTTAACTTAGCCTTGACATATATCATGTCAGAAACCTTAATCTGTATATACTTGTCAAAATCCAAAAAGACAGCCTTTGAAAAACTATAAGATAACGGTGAGAAGCTGACCTTTCTTGAAAGACCCATATTAGAAGACAACTAAAATCCTTTGACGCTTGCTACCTTGTAATTTAGACGAATAGTAAAATTTCTAAAAAGTTCCCATCCAGGATTTTTACTGGAGGGGTGGGGTGTCTAGTCCTAGACAACATCTTTTTGGTGTTTTATAGCGAATCAAAGCCGAAGAGCAAAAAAATTTTGTCATTGTTCAGATCTCAGGGGTGGACTTAAATATGGTAGTCCCCCTACTCCACCATTGCTTCGTTTTCCGTTATATTAGAGATGGATTGTAAGAGTGCGAATAAAATTCGTCTGCAAATAATTTGAAATATGAGCTACACAAACAGAAGTCTACTTAGACGAGCATAAAGGCAAACTAAGGCTTGTCTCTTTTTAATACACCATAATAAATTAAACAATTTAAGTTGGAATATAAAAAAAAAACGTAAAAAAAACAGAATCTCCTGTAAAATAAATTAAAACAGATGTACTCATCCCATCTTGCAGAAGATTCAACAATTTTGAGAAAAAAACTAAATCATAAAAGCCAGTATATAGATTTTTTGGCATCTCACTGGAAGTAGTTTTATTTATCTCCAAAATCTAATCTGTTGAAAGTGACTATAAATTTTAATCAGCATTTGATAGATAAAAGGGAAGAATGAAAAGAAGATTTCCTAAGCAGAATGATACGTTTGAAGTACCTCAACTGAATTAAATTAAGAATTTTGAATCAAATGTGGCCCCAGCAGGCTCTCTAACAATGGGAATCAACAGTGCCGGCCTTAAAAAGAAAGGAAGTTATGTTATAGTTTCAAACAGATCCCATGGGCTATTGGGATGCCGAAAAACTTTAATATTTGAGATGAGGAAGAGAAAAATTGTTGTAAGGTTTGCCAAACATTCTTAACTCGTGAGAATGGTTTTATCGAGGCTTGGCCTCCCATGATATTTGAGTTTCATTTGATACATGACAAGTTTTACTATAAGCTCTGAAATTGGCTGCAACCACCGCAGCTACTATAGTTGTGAGTTGTGAAAAAGCAAAGAATTTCATGAACATCTCTGCAGAAAATAGCACGGTTATTATCTCAAAAGGAAAAATTTTTTAAAATTATTATAGCCTCGTTAAAAAAAAGGGAATTATTTCTCTTTTCAAACTAAAATACTCTAATTATTTCGAAAAACCTTACATTCACTACTACTTAAAAAATTCTACTAGAAAGAAAAAAGAGATTTGTACCTGTTGGTATTGATTCTTCAGTTGTAACTTGGGGGAATGGTGCTCCAGGTAACTGAATGGCAGGTTTGGACATATTAGACATCATTTCAGGCCCTGAGAAGGCTACAATTGGCTTCCTTGTTAATATATCTATCGGTGCAGGACGAGGTGTACTAGGAACAGCTACGGGGACGTCTGTTGGGGTTGCAGTTTCTATCAATGCTGCTTCTGTTGTCATTTCAAACCTTGGGACTGGTGTCATGCCAAATGGACCAACAGGTGTAATCATATCAATTGGAGGTGCAATTTCTACCATTGAAGCAGGGGCTACCGTCACTGATTCTGGCCTAGCTGGAATTCTAGACACCATTGGTCCGGTAGTAACTTTTTCGGTAAACGGTGGAAATACTGTTGTTTGTATGGGTTGTTCTGTCACTGTGAATCCTGACATCTTCTCTGTGGCGAAAGATAAGGTCATATTAGGTGTAGCCGGAGTTACTGGCATCTGTGGCTGAGTCCGCGCAAAAGGTGAAGGAATGAATGGAGGGAGAGTGATTGGAGTCTGAGTTAAAGCAGGTCCAGTGCCTCTGAAATAAAGAGAAAACGCAGTCTATTTTGCATCGGAGAATAAATACTTATTAATTATTTTTTACACGTAGTAATACCTAAAATGACCTAAAAATTGACAGCCGGCCAGCAGTAGACCACTATATCGATTGGGATGGCTCATTGGAAGTCCATAGCTTCGGTCTTTGTGAATGGCACTACGTTTTTTCCAGCTTGGTCCCTGAAAATTGAATCTTTACTTTGTTCTCACCGGCTACATAGCACTATTACTAACATACGGTGTTACCAATTATCTTAAAATTTACTTATAAGATTCTTTTTTTACAAGTAGTGGTAATAGTTGTCTTATCCCAATAGCTTAACTTGTTGGGCCGAAAGTATTAAAAAAAAAAATTCTAAAAAGTTTTACATAGTCATAAGATTTCACAAATTATATCAGGGAAACAACTTAACGAGGGTCTTCTTTTCCTTGAAGTGGTGGAAGCCCGGCTGCAAAAGGCTACTTTTGCTATTATGACTAAACAAACAAATATTTTGGTTCTTTGCTGGATAATCTTCTTGTAATCATTAAGATAATATTCGTAAGAAAGTAAAAAATGTCAGACAGAAATAAGTGGAACTTGAGGTTGAACTTTCTGCCATACCCTGCCCAGTTTTTAAAATCAGCCTCACTAAAATCGAATAGTCTCTCTAGGCACCCTTTTTGAGCTGACAGTGAGGATTATGATCATTAGTTTATCATAAGATGAAGCATCGGGTGTCTCCACCATCACAGAAAAAAAAATTCTGAATCCAAGACCTCGTCAACGATTTTTTCACTGATTTCTACTGAAAGTAAGTAAATGAACCCATTCAGAGAAATTTGTGTAAATAGGTTACTTTGTATGGTCTATATCGGGAATTATTTAACCATTCTTCAAAAACAGGTGTTCTGATGCCCTATATGTACTGGAGAAATAAAACAATTCGTGGCAACGAACTCTAAGTAAGGAGTGACCCGGCTCAATAGTAACCGAAACTCCAGAAAACAGAATTTTGATACCAAAAGATACATCAAAAGAATTAAATTTTTATGTTAATTTCAAATTTATAAGTTTCATCAAGTTTAGTTTTATCCATCAAAAGTAGCGAGCCTGAGAAAATTTAACTTATTTTCGAAAAAAAGAGGGAAACACGCACTAAGAGTCATAGAATCTTAATGAAAATCCCACAATCAGATTCAGGGTATCAGAGAACCCTACTTTAGAGGTTTCAAGCTCATATCTACAAAAATGTGAAATTTTGTATTTTTTGCCCGAAGAAAGATCACGGATGCGTGTTTATTTGTTTCTTTTTTTGTTTTGTTTTTCTTCAGGGGTGATCGTATCGACCCAGTGGTCCTAGAATATCAAGCAAGGGCTCATTCAAACGGAAATTAAAAGTTTTAGTGCCCTTTTTGAGAGACCAAAAAACTGGAGGGCAACTAGGCCCCTTCCCACGTTAATTTTTCCCCAAAGTCACATGATCAAAATTTTGGGATTGTCATTTTGTTAAACATAGTCGAATAATCTAATAACTATGTCTTTAAGGACGACTTAATCCCCCACAGTCCCCGAAGGAAGGGCTGAAAGTTATGAACTTTGCCAATTGTTTACATATAGTATTGGTTATTTGGAAGTATAGGCCTACAGACATTTTCAGGGGGAATTTTTTCTGGTGGGGGGAGGGGGGGGGGTCGGGGGGGATGGGTTTACGTTGGATGATCTTTCCATGGAGGAATTTTTCATGGGGGATGGGAATTTTCCATGAAGGGGGTGCCGGATATCCCAGCATTATTTAAAAAACGATCAGGAATTAAATTTAAAAAAACATAGTTTTTTCAGCTAAAAGTAAGGAATAACATTAAAACTTAAAACTAACAGAAATTATTAGGTATATGAGAGGGTTCTCCCCCTCGACAATACCTCACTCTTAACGCAAAAGTTTTGTTTAGTAATTTCAAAAGAGCTATCTCTTATAATTAAACAGACTTTATGATTCAGGGGTTCTTCCTAAAGAATTGGAACAAAATTCGAAATTTAGGGTGAAAACCGAGGTATTGACGAGCGGGAGAGCCCTCTCACATACGTAACAATTCCTGTTCGTTCTAATCTTTAATGTTGCTCCTGACTTTCAGTTGCAAAAAATTGTTTTTTTTTTTATTTAATAAAAAGAAAAAAGGAAACTTATCAGCGTTTCCAGCTCTTTTTAAAAGTTCCCATAAATTTGTTTCTGTAATCAACTTTTACTATTAAGATGATTCTAAATCATAGCTATCATTACTGAATCAGCATTAATGGCAATTTTCTCTTATGAAACAAAGTTTGTTTTTTTTAAAACATATTTTTCTGCTTTTGGTACTATGGGCCATGGTTCTCTGTATTAGAAATTAAATTAAAAAAAAACAAGTTTTTTTACTGAAAGTAAGGAGCGACATTAAAACTTAAAACGAACAGAAATTATTATTTCTGTTATATTTTTATTCATATTGTTATAATTATGACTTAATCCCCCACAGTCCCCGAAGGAAGGGCTGAAAGTTATGAACTTTGCCAATTGTTTACATATAGTATTGGTTATTGGGAAGTATAGGCCTACATTCATTTCCACGAGGAATTTTTTCTGGTGGAGGGGGGGTCAGGGGTGGGGTGGGTTTACGTGGGATTATCTTTTCATGGAGGAATTTTTCATGAGGGTAGGGAATTTTCATATATCCCAGATATCCCAGCATTATTTAAAAAACGATCAGATATTAAATAAAAAAACAAGTTTTTTCCACTGAAAGTAAGGAGCAACCTTAAAACTAACAGAAATTCTCCCCCCTCATCAATACCTCGCTCTTTACGCTAAAGTTTTTTTTAGTACTTTCAAAAGATCTATTTATTCTGAATCAGCATTAATGCAATTTTCTCTTATGAGACATTTTTTTTTAAACATATTTTTATGCTTTTAGTACTATGGGCCATGGTTGTCTCTGTATTAGAAATTAAATAAAAAAAAGTTTTTTTAACTGAAAGGAAGGAGCGACATTAAAACTTAAAAGGAACTGAAATTATTCCGTATATGAAAGGGGCTGTCCCCTCCTCAACGCCTCGCATTTTACGCTAAAGTTTTTTATTGTTTCAAAAAAATGGAGTTTTGAGAAAGAGTCAAACTTTAGCGTAGGCTAAAGTGCGAGGCGGTGTGGAGGGGATAGCCCTTTTCATATACGGAATAGTTTCTGTTCGTTTTAAGGTTTAATGTCGCTCCTTACTTTCAGTTAAAAACAAACTTGTTTTTTTATTTAATTTCTTAATATAATTTTTGAACGTTTTTGAATCAATACGGGTTTTGATTTTGGCTCACCGTACATGAATAATTAAAACAAAATTTGCATATTAATTTTACTTTTATTTGATTAAAAGGCTTTCTCGAAAGTTGTTTAATTTTATTTACGAACCTTTTTATTATTAATGAATATACGTAACTTACGAATTAACTTACGTAGCGAACTTCTATATTCATATATTTTTAAAACGTATATTAGGGGTTCGCCACCTAGTCAATACCTCGCTCTTTACGCTAGAGTTTGAATTTTGTTCCAATTCTTTAAAAATGACTTCTTAATCACAAAGGCCTTAATTAGAATAAATAGATCTTATAAAAGTAATCAAAAATTTTTGGCTTAAAGAGCGAGGTATTGACTAGGGAGCGAACCCAATCATATACGTAATACTTTCTGTTCGTTTTAAGTATTGATGTTGCTCCTTACTTGGCAAACTTTCTCAGGCACGTAACTTTTGACGGGTAACACTAAACTTGATGAAACTTATATATTCGAAATCAGCATTAAAATCTAATTCTTTTGATGCATCTATTGGTATCAAAATTCCGTTTTTTAGAGTTTCGGTTACTATTGAGCCGGGTCGCTCCTTACTTACAGTTCGTTACCACGAACTGTTTGATTGTAGATATTCCTGCAACCATGAGATTCAAGTGTGTTCGGGCCCTGGGTATGAAAAGTTATTGCTAATTTAAAGTACATAAGACAAATAGAAAAATTGTAGGTTTTTGGAGGAAGAGAGGATGAATAGTTAGGCATTCAAGCAGCCTAAAATAAGAAGAAAACACTTTTAAAAGAACTTATCATTGAATAAAGACCATTTCATTCGACTCAACTTTTATCACTTCCTATCAAAAAGGGCTTTTTGACTCTAAAAAAGGGAACTAGAACTTCGGATTTACAATCGAATGAGCCCCATCTGAAGTTTATACGACCACCCCTTCCATATGAAGTTCGTCTGTAAAAAAAAACAACAAAAAAACAAACAAACATTGAAGCCTTATGGCCTTTGCAACCTTATAGGCAACGCTATAGCATTGCCTCTGATAGGGTTAAACGGCGGTTGAGTTGCATGAGGATTGACTAAATGGGGTTGGATTCCATGGGGGTTGAGTTGAATGGGGTGGAGCTTCAGGGGGCCGAGTTGAATCGACCCCCTTGGGGGTTGCATTTGGGTTGCAAGAGGGGGGTTCAGTTGCATTGGAATCAGTCAAATGAGGGTTCAGTTGCACGGGAACTGCTGCCTTGTAATTCTTACTTACCGTCAAAGTTCTTGCTGATTAGGCAGTGTCACTTAATTTAAATTGAAAGAACAAATAAAGTAGTTTTTTGTTAGGCTTGGCTGGTAGTTAATTTTTCACTAAAGCACCCCTTTTACTTTTCATAATTAGCTTCCTGGGCGATTTATTTGCTTGAATTTATGCCCTATATTGTAAAAAATAACTGGGTTTAGAAAAATAAGTCACAAAATTCTGTATCCGAAAAAAAAAAAAAAATCATCTATAAGAAAAATGAGACAGTGAGAAAAATCACTAGAAATGGTGATAAGTCACGAGGAGTGAAACCGTGATTGGCAGCTAAATCGGAATGATCAAACATAAATAAGTCATATGGGATGGGAAAAAAACTTTTAAGACACACGTTGCTACCAGTCCAGCCCTTTAAACTTGGTTTAATTTAAACAACTCCATTTTAAAACACAATTATTAAAAACAGTAGCAGTTTCAGGGTCTTATAATCTGGGGGAGGGGTATACTGCAGGTATCCCTTTTATAAAATAAAATAAATTTAATGTTAGATGTCAGAAAAACTGAAGGAGGGCAGCTGTCCTCTCCCCTGCCTAGGCCTAGAGCCGCCATCGGTTAAAAATAAAGCGATAAAATAAAATGACTGTTATATTTACATGCAAATTCGGTGTTTGGTATTTACGACTGAAACTGACCTGAGCCAAAATCGGTCATTTCTATACTGATTAGTTTGAAAATACAAAAGCTTTCCCAGGAGAAGGGTAATACGACTTAGACTGTCTCTGACCAAATTAAGTGCCCAGGACCAGGATGAGGGTAAAATAAACGAATTATACGACTTCAAAAAACCAGGAGGGTAAACTCACCCCTCATCCCACCCTCTTCGACTGACCCCTGATTCAGTGTATGTGCTCAAAAAACAGATTTATGATCAACACGGTTCCAGGAATAAGGGCTTTAAGTTATGCAAGTAGCCATGTCAAATAGATGCCTTATAGATACATTTTAGCAGAAAGGCGCATATGTTAAATTTTGCTAGAATGAGGATCATGTATAAATTATGGTTTACAGAAAGTCAAGACTCTGAGATCCGTATTCCTTTCTATCTCCTCCCAATCTTCATAAATACAGACCTTTTGTGCCATTATACAATATCATTGCAGTAGCACCAATAAGGTGGAGGAAGGGGCATTTCCTCTCGACCATCTTAAAATTGGTAGCCTTCTAGATTTAAAAAACTGTTTTTTATATATTTTCATTTGGAAAAAAACAAGAAACATACCCCCTCCCCCTCTATTCAGAAAAACTACTTTGCTTGCCCCTCCTCATAGGAGTCGTCTTAAGGGATCCGATGACAGCCCTAAATCAAAATCTGTATTTTTATATTTTGCAATATATTCTGAAATTTATAGTTACAGATATGGGGTTAAAATTACAATTTCAGGTCAACTTGACTACAGCCTCTGAGCAGAAAGCCTTAATTTTGCAATAATCCTAAATTAAATCGAAGACTTCAATCAGGGGCGTAGCTCCAGTATTTTTATTGGAGGGGGGGGGCAAGAAGGGGTCCACATCCAGATAATCAATGGCGATGGGCTATCCTTCAGGTAAAAGCAATGGCGGTTCTTGCCATTTCAATTTGCTTATACTTGCTGTAAGTATTAAGTATTATTATGTAAGTATTACCGTAAGTAACTTACGGCCGACTACGACCTCTACTTTATTTTAATAAAGATAAAATTAAAAAAAAACTACAAAATGATTATAAATTTTAGATTATTTATTTCAAATTTGCAGCCCTAAAATTTCTGTGCCCGGGTCGAGCTCCCCGTCAAATAAGTCTGTATTGCCTGGAATGTAGGGGAAAAGAACTAGAAAGGAGAATCATGAACAATCGCCCACCACTGATTACCCACCGAAAACTAAGTCAAGGAAAAGCGTCATGCGTAATAAAGAGCACAGGCACAGGCATATATTTATAGCTTGGCCCAGAGACATTAACGCACAGAGACATTAAAAAAAGAGAGATACAAAAAATCATACATAAATCAAAAATTTTATTACGATTTTTCTGAAGGCACCAAACAAGGGACAATTTCTAGCTGATTCAGGCAGAGCATTCCAAGACGCATTAAAGGCAGAGGCATTAAAGACGCAGAGGCAGTCAGGGGAACGAAGTCGGATATTACTGATGAACTAAATGTTGCCAGAATTACGAAGCTGGTATAAAGAATGATCAGAGTCAAGAGATATAATCAAGACATAGATAGACTAGTTCTGAGAGCCGCAGGAAAATCACCTTGTAGCTGAAGAAAAAAGAAATGACACAGAAAAACGAATGAAAGGCAGAAAAAGAAGTTAATATCTATGTCGTAGCAATTATACACTTAATACTGAATTTAACAATAAAGAAAAAAAATTGAAAGAGACCCAAAAAAAAGCCAAAAGTAAATAATATACCTCCAGGGTTAAGAAGACGCATGCAACCCCAAGGAAAGGTCACCAGCAAATACAAATAGCCTATTTCAAGACAGACGCTTCCCATAAATATTTCTCTGTTAACACAAGAATAAAAAAAAAAAAATATTTTTAGATTGTAAAATTTGAGTACTTAAAGGGAGGCCAAGGAGCCTGAGTCTCTTCCTTCCCCATTTTATGCACATGGATATGTTGTACATCTGACGACCCTAAGTCTTCTAAAGATTATTTAAAGAGTAGTTCTAAATTGCGTCTGGAAAACCACCTACCATTAGTCCACGTAGCTACCGCTTCACTCGAAGATCACTTGCTGCCGGTGCCAAGCAGCCTGCTACCATTCTAGCCAGAGTTTTAAATGTATTACTATTCTAAATTTTCAATATTTGAACAATCCCAGACGGAACAGTCTCGGACCCTACTATTCTGAACCCCTGTACATGTATCTTTACCAAAGAATTTCGATTTTGTTTACAAGTTTAACGCTATTTTCTAAAGCAAGATCTTAGGAAAAAATTTGTAGCCCAAATATAAATGTTGGGTACTGGTGCGTTATGTGGACACTGCTATATATTGTACAAGGAAACCAGTCACGAAAAACCCGTCAAACAGACTATTCTCAAGAGACCGCTATACATAAATGACGGCAAAGCCGTGGTTTCTCAATGAGTTACAATATTTAAATGATTGTTTTTTAGCGTTTAAGAAGGAAAAAGGTACCTAGGTTAGGTTAAGTTACGTATTTAATATATGGTATGCTTTGCCCCCCACCCCCGCCCCAATGGGCAAATATATAGCCCAAATTTGCTTATAAACTATTATATGTTCATTCTATTTTATTTTATTTCATTAGCATTAACCAAACTTGACTTCTTTAGCAGTGTCCACATAATTCACCAGTACCAAATATTGTAGTAGATTAGCAGTTTTTACTACTAGAAATATGATCTGGCAATGACTGTTAGTATCTAAAAATGCGTGAAGCTAAATGTAAAAATTAAATTCAATTCGCTCAATTAAATTCAATTCGCTCAGTTCGCTCATGGGTGGATATGTTATCCACCCATACATCCTCCATCAAAAGGTTTCCGTCACAACTTCCTTACATTATAATTAATAGCTTCAAAAGTCTTGAACATCAGCTTGAGGCAAATCAAGCAGTACTTATGAAATATTTACTTGCTTTATTTTAATCTTCGATTTCTACATTGTCGTATTAGTCTAGTAACAAACAATCTCGGAAACTCTTTGACTAAAAATTTTGATTGAACTTGGAAGCCATTTACGAAAAATTTTGGGATACCTTGGATGTGCAGGAATATTTGTTTTGTGAGGAATAATTAGCGACAGCACTAAAAGGATTAAAAAATAATAAGGCTCCAGGTGCTGATAGTATGGTAAATGAGTTTCTTAAATATAGTGGCTCTGAGTTTAGAAATAAGCTACTGAAGATTATGAGTACAATTTTTGAAAAAGGGGAAGTACCTAGTGATTTTAGGAAAACATTAATTAAACCTAAATATAAGAAAGGTGATAAGAGTGATTGTGGTAATTATCGATAAATTAGTCTGGTTTCTGTAGGTAGCAAATTACTTAATAATATGATACTCTTTAGACTGAGAGATGCTGTAGACAAAGTTTTAAGTGATGAACAGTGTGGTTTTAGAAAAGGTAGAGGATGTGTCGACCAAATTTTCACTCTTAGATTAATAATTGAGAAGTGCCTGAGTTGTCAAAAACTTACACACACACATAAACTTACACGCACAAAAAAAACTTACACACACACAAAATTTTACACACACACAAAAACTTACACACACAACAAAACTTACACACACACAAAAACTTAAACAAAAACACAAACTTACAAACATAAAAAATCTTACACACACACAAAAAAAATTACACACACAAACAAAAAATTAAAAACAAAAAGAAAAACTTGCACACACAAAATAAATTACACACACAAACACAAAACTAACACAAAAATACAATCTATCACAAACACTAAAACTTATACACACACACAAAACATTACAAACACACAAAAAATAACACACACACACAAAAACTTAGACACACACATAAAAACTTACACACACACAAAAACTTACACACACACACACAAACTTGCACACACACACACACACAAACTTACGCACACACACACAAAAAAACTTACACACAAACAAAAACTTAAACACAAATAAAAACTTACACACAAACAAAAACTTACACACACACAAAAACTTACACACACACAAAAACTTACACACACAAAAAAAAACTGAATGAGCCCCATCTGAAGTTTATACGACCATCCCTTCCATATGAAGTTCGTCTGTAAAAAAACAACAACAAAAAACAAACAAACATTGAAGCCTTATGGCCTTTGCAACCTTATAGGCAACGCTATAGCATTGCCTCTGATAGGGTTAAACGGCGGTTGAGTTGCATGAGGATTGACTAAATGGGGTTGGATTCCATGGGGGTTGAGTTGAATGGGGTGGAGCTTCAGGGGGCCGAGTTGAATCGACCCCCTTGGGGGTTGCATTTGGGTTGCAAGAGGGGGGTTTAGTTGCATGGGAATCAGTCAAATGAGGGTTCAGTTGCACGGGAACTGCTGCCTTGTAATTCTTACTTACCATCAAAATTCTTGCTGATTAGGCAGTGTCACTTAATGTAAATTGAAAGAACAAATAAAGTAGTTTTTTGTGAGGCTTGGCTGGTAGTTAATTTTTCACTGAAGCACCCCTTTTACTTTTCATAATTAGCTTCCTGGGCGATTTATTTGCTTGAATTTATGCCCTATATTGTAAAAAATAACTGGGTTTAGAAAAATAAGTCACAAAATTCTGTATCCGAAAAAAAACAAAAAAAAATCATCTATAAGAAAAATGAGACAGTAAGAAAAATCACTAGAAATGGTGATAAGTCACAAGGAGTGAAACCGTGATTGGCAGCTAAATCGGAATGATCAAACATAAATAAGTCATATGGGATGGGAAAAAAACTTTTAAGACACACGTTGCTACCAGTCCAGCCCTTTAAACTTGGTTTAATTTAAACAACTCCATTTTAAAACACAATTATTAAAAACAGTAGCAGTTTCAGGGTCTTATAATCTGGGGAAGGGGTATACCGCAGGTATCCCTTTTATAAAATAAAATAAATTTAATGTTAGATGTCAGAAAAACTGAAGGAGGGCAGCTGTCCTCTCCCCTGCCTAGGCCTAGAGCCGCCATCGGTTAAAAATAGAGCGATAAAATAAAATGACTATTATATTTACATGCAAATTCGGTGTTTGGTATTTACGACTGAAACTGACCTGAGCCAAAATCAGTCATTTCTATACTGATTAGTTTGAAAATACAAAAGCTTTCCCAGGAGAAGGGTAATACGACTTAGACTGTCTCTGACCGAATTAAGTGCCCAGGACCAGGATGAGGCTAAAATAAACGAATTATACGACTTCAAAAAACCAGGAGGGTAAACTCACCCCTCATCCCACCCTCTTCGACTGACCCCTGATTCAGTGTATGTGCTCAAAAAACAGATTTATGATCAACACGGTCCCAGGAATAAGGGCTTTAAGTTATGCAAGTAGCCATGTCAAATAGATGCCTTATAGATACATTTTAGCAGAGAGGCACATATGTTAAATTTTGCTAGAATGAGGATCATGTATAAATTATGGTTTACAGAAAGTCAAGACTCTGAGATCCGTATTCCTTTCTATCTCCTCCCAATCTTCATAAATACAGACCTTTTGTGCCATTATACAATATCATTGCAGTAGCACCAATAAAGTGGAGGAAGGGGCATTTCCTCTCGACCATCTTAAAATTGGTAGCCTTCTAGATTTAAAAAACTGTTTTTTATATATTTTCATTTGGAAAAAAAACAAGAAACATACCCCTCCCCCTATATTCAGAAAAACTACTTTGCTTGCCCCTCCTCATAGGAGTCGTCTTAAGGGATCCGATGACAGCCCTAAATCAAAATCTGTATTTTTATATTTTGCAATATATTCTGAAATTTCTAGCTACAGATATGGGGTTAAAATTACAATTTCAGGTCAACTTGACTACAGCCCCTAAGCAGAAAGCCTAAATTTGCAATAATCCTAAATTAAATCGAAGACTTCAATCAGGGGCGTAGCTCCAGTATTTTTATTGAAGGGGGGGGGCAAGAAGGGGTCCACATCCAGATAATCAATGGCGATGGGCTATCCTTCAGGTAAAAGCAATGGCGGTTCTTGCCATTTCAATTTGCTTATACTTGCTGTAAGTATTAAGTATTATTATGTAAGTATTACCGTAAGTAACTTACGGCCGACTACGACCTCTACTTTATTTTAATAAAGATAAAATTAAAAAAAACTACAAAATGATTATAAATTTTAGATTATTTATTTCAAATTTGCAGCCCTAAAATTTCTGTGCCCGGGTCGAGCTCCCCGTCAAATAAGTCTGTATTGCCTGGAATGTAGGGGGAAAGAACTAGAAAGGAGAATCATGAACAATCGCCCACCACTGATTACCCACCGAAAACTAAGTCAAGGAAAAGCGTCATGCGTAATAAAGAGCACAGGCACAGGCATATATTTATAGCTTGGCCCAAAGACATTAACGCACAGAGACATTAAAAAAAGAGAGATACAAAAAATCATACATAAATCAAAAATTTTATTACGATTTTTCTGAAGGCACCAAACAAGGGACAATTTCTAGCTGATTCAGGTAGAGCATTCCAAGACGCATGAGAGGCAGTCAGGGGAATGAAGTCGGATATTACTGATGAACTAAATGTTGCCAGAATTACGAAGCTGGTATAAAGAATGATCAGAGTCAAGAGATATAATCAAGACATAGATAGACTAGTTCTGAGAGCCGCAGGAAAATCACCTTGTAGCTGAAGAAAAAAGAAATGACACAGAAAAACGAATGAAAGGCAGAAAAAGAAGTTAATATCTATGTCGTAGCAATTATACACTTAATACTGAATTTAACAATAAAGAAAAAAAATTGAAAGAGACCCAAAAAAAAGCCAAAAGTAAATAATATACCTCCAGGGTTGAGAAGACGCATAAATGACTGCAAAGTCGTGGTTTCTCAATGAGTTACAATATTTAAACGATTGTTTTTTAGGGTTTAAGAAGGAAAAAGGTACCTAGGTTAGGTTAAGTTACGTATTTAATATATGGTATGCTTTGCCCCCCACCCCCGCCCAAATGTGCAAATATATAGCCCAAAATTGCTTATAAACTATTATATTTTCATTATATTTTATTTTATTTCATTAGCATTAACCAAACTTGACTTCTTTAGCAGTGTCCACATAATGCACCAGTACCAAATATTGTAGTAGATTAGCAGTTTTTACTACTAGAAATATGATCTGGCAATGACTGTTAGTATCTAAAAATGCGTGAAGCTAAATGTAAAAATTAAATTCAATTCGCTCAATTAAATTCAATTCGCTCAGTTCGCTCATGGGTGGATATGTTATCCACCCATACATCCTCCATCAAAAGGTTTCCGTCACAACTTCCTTACATTATAATTAATAGCTTCAAAAGTCTTGAACATCAGCTTGAGGCAAATCAAGCAGTACTTATGAAATATTTACTTGCTTTATTTTAATCTTCGATTTCTACATTGTCGTATTAGTCTAGTAACAAACAATCTCGGAAACTCTTTGACTAAAAATTTGATTGAACTTGGAAGCCATTTACGAAAAATTTTGGGATACCTTGGATGTGCAGGAAGATTTGTTTTGTGAGGAAGAATTAGCGACAGCGCTAAAAGGGTTAAACAAAAATAATAAGGCCCCAGGTGCTGATAGTATGGTAAATGAGTTTCTTAAATATAGTGGCTCTGAGTTTAGAAATAAGCTACTGAAGATTATGAGTACAATTTTTGAAAAAGGGGAAGTACCTAGTGATTTTAGGAAAACACTAATTAAACCAATGTATAAGAAAGGTGATAAGAGTGAGTGTGGTAATTATCGATAAATTAGTCTGGTTTCTGTAGGTAGTAAATTACTTAATAATATGATAGGTAGCAAATTACTTAGTAATATGATACTTTTTAGACTGAGAGATGCTATAGACAAAGTTTTAAGAGATGAACAGTGCGGTTTTAGAAAAGATAGAGGATGTGTTGACCACATTTTCACTCTTAGATTAATAATTGAGAAGTGCCTGAGTTATCAAACACCTTTGGTCCTCAGTTTTATAAATTATGAGCAAGCGTTTGATTCTGTTGATAGAAGAGCTTAAGCGAAGGTCTTATCCTTGTATGTATGGGCGTAGGGTGGGGGGGGGCAGCTGCCCCCCCCCCTTAGACCTTCAAATTTACTTTAAATATGGCTGAAAAAGCAGATGGTTTGGAAAAAGCAGTTGATAAAACTCCATCACACTATCGACTGCCCCCCTAGACAATATCTGCCCCCTAGACAATATGCTGCCTACGCCCATGCTTGTTTGGTTATCCAGAAAAATACATTAAAGTAATTAGTGTCATGTACGAGAATAACACTGCTGTGGTAAAGGTAGGAAATGAGGTTAACTGCTGGTTTCGTATTCAATCAGTAGTTAAGCAGGGTTGTGTTCTATCCCCCTTTATATGAATCATTTTGATAGACTTTGTCCTAAGGAGCACAGGAAAGGCATGGGAGACCTTAGAATCAAATGGGAAGGAAAAACTCACCTGGACTTAGACTATGCTGATGATTTAAGCATCCCACAGGAAAGTGTACGCAAAATGAATGAACTTTTAGAGGTTCTGCGAGTTCAGGGCGCTAGAATAGGTTTGAAAATTAATGTTAAGAAGACTAAGTCACTAAGGCTAGGAATAAGTGAAGATAAAAAGGTGACGTTAGGTAACGAAAAGATTGATCAGGTGGGCAGCTTCACTTATTTTGGTTGTATTATTAGTAAAGACGGTGGGAGCAGTGAAGATGTTAAAAGTAGAATAATAAAGGCTCATGGTGTTTTTTCACAGTTAAAATAAGTTTGGAAGAATAGGAAGATAAGTGTGCAAACCACGATTAGAATATGGAAGCTACAGCGATGACAGTGGTCAAATATGGCTCTAAAGCATGGGCGCTCCGAAAAGCAGATGACGACTTACTAGATATTTTCCAGAGAAATTGCCTACGGATTGTTCTGGGTACCCGGATTGACCGTATTTCAAACACTAGGCTGTACGAAATGTGTGGTTTAATCCCGCTTTCTAGGGCTATATTGAGAGAAAAGTTGAGATGGCTAGGGCACGTTCCGTGAAAGAAATATAGCAAATTGCCAAAAATTTTCTTTTTTGGCCAACCGTCTAGGACTAAAGGGAAAGCAGGCCGTCCGCATCTGGGGTGCGAGGATGTTAAAGAAATATTTAAGGGAAATTAGGATTTCCTGGGAGGGTGTAAAGAGGGAGGTATTGAATATATTGGGATGGAGGAGGAGTGTGCGTAGCTGTGTTGGCCTCAGGCAGCTTGGTGCTGCGGTGAGTTGTTATTAGTAGTAGTAAGGGGGGAGGCAATTACTTCACCTTAAATGATACCCTTGTTCATCAATCAGTTCTTCGGCCCTGTACGGGCAAAACCGCTTTATCTTTTAATAATCTATTACTGACTATTGATAGTCCCATGCGTGATCTTTCTTCTTTGTAAGTGTAAGAAATTTCACATTCTGGCAGTAGTGGCTCACACATGTTTCCCACATATGTTGTATTTCATTGCATAGTTTCCAACATGACTAAACTCGTTTTTTGTGTTGTTTTTTCGGGGGGAAGGGGGTCAAGACCCAGTTCTGAGCTAATAAGCTAGCTTTTAAACGGGCAATTTAAAATTAATAAATTTTTTCAGGTTTAGAATCAGCCTAAAAATAAATTTTTTTGTTGCTTGTATCTTTATCAGTACTGGGTTTTATTGAGTTTCGGTTCTTACTGAGAAAAGTCGGTCTTTACTTAACAATTTGTTACTACGAACTTAATGATCAAACGCTCTCTCAAATACGAGGGAGGTTGCTACTCCTTCCTTCTACCCCTGATTTTAAATTCAACTCTCACATTCATTAAAAATGCTTCGATAATAATAATCACCGATGACAGTATGCACCTCTCCAAATATTTAATAGGAGGGGGTGGGAATCTGGAATAAATTATAGGGTCATTACTTCAACGGATTTTAAGGTGAGTTTACTGAAAAAAAAAATTAGTTATAGATATCTCCTATAGATGACGGCAAAGGGACCAGCCGGATAATGCCCTACGTGAAACTAGAAGACATTGAAAATGTAAATAAATAGGATATTGAGAAATATTCATATTTGAATTGGGTAAAATAAAGTTCCTGGTAGCACTTGATTCCTCCCTCCTGGATAAATTCTTTGTGGTACCCAGGATGCCCCAGTCACCTTTCCACCTTTTGTTCCGGTAAGCATATGAATGTAATCTTTTATCCTTACACAGGAAATTTTTCTGCAATAAGAAGGGAATTTCAACGCTACAGCACCCACATTACAGGATGGATCCAAAAATATTTCTAGTAATGGAAGGAAGTTAGAGATTAATCCTCCCCCCCCCCTGAGCCTCATTCTATTTTTGTGTGAAGGTTCACGGAAAGTTAAAAAAAAAGGCGTAAACAACACACTATGTGTTTCTAAGGCTGTCAAAAAGCTGTACCTGCTATATCTCAGGAACGGTTAAAGGTGTTAAGTTGGAACAAATAGAGAATGTGGAGGGGATATTCAACTATATCAAAAGGCACTATGCGTATCCAGGTTGTCAACATGCTGTATGTATAATATCTCCAGAATGACTGAAACGGGTGCGTATCAGGTTGTCAAAATTGCATTTCTGCAAAGGGCTATGGGTATTAAGTTGAAACTTCGAAGGAAGGTTGAGGGGGTAATGAACTAAATCAAAAGGCCTCATGTGCATCCAGCTTGTCAAAAAGCCCCACCTGCAATATCTTAAGAGCAGCTAAGGCTATTAAATTGAAAGACAGAGAATGTTGAGGGGGATGTTAAACCAAATCAAAAGACATTGTGTGTCAAAATGGCATATGTAAAATATCTATTGGTCGGCTAAGGGTATTAAGTTGAAACTTTTAGGGATGCTTAGGGAAATGTTGAACTAAATCAAAAGGCACTACATGCATTCAAGTTGCCAAAATAGCGTACCTGCAATATCTTAGGATTATGTAATACAACCTAATATAACTAAGTCTACTAGGTTGAAACTTTCAAGGAACATTGAGGGGATAATAAACTAAATCAAAAGATAGCATGTGTATCCAGGTGGTCAAAAAGCCGCACCTCCCATATATCTGTAGCAGCTAAGAGTATTAAGTCGAGACTTTTTGAGAATGTTGAGAGGGATATGGAACTAAATCAAAAAACAATATGTGTATCCAGGTCGTCAAAAGGTTGTATGTGAAATATTTCAGGCACTGTTAGAGGTATTATGATGATATGTTCAGGGAGCTTTGAAGGGAAAGTTCAACTAAATCAAAGGTACTATGTGCATCCAGATTGCCAAAATGGCATATCCGCAACATTTCAGGAAAGGCTATGGGTATTAAATTTGTGCTTTCAAGTAATATTGATAAGGATTTGGAACTGAATCAAAAGACGTCATTCGCATATAGGTTGTCAAAAACATAGCTGTTCGAAGGGTTGGTGGCGCCCGGGGAAAAATTAATTACAGCGCCCCGTCCTTACTCAAATATAAGCAAAAAACCGAATCAAAGCTCAAAATTTGATCTAAGTAGGCGGCAACCCCACACGAGTAGAGAGGGGGGTACCAGCGCGACCCCTCACCCCTGCTGCCATCTACAATTTAGTTTAACGTTGACAGTACATAATTTATGATTTTTGTCACTGAGAATGAAAAAACAGAATTTTTCTCACTTTTATGGATGTTCCTTGGATGGTTATGAGTGCTAGTCAATTTATTTGTTGTTTTTCATGGGTGTCAACAGCAATTTATGGATTTTTTATGGTTTTTGTCAGTGAAAATGAAAAAAAACAGAATTTGTCTCACTTGAAAAACAGGATTTTTCTCACTTTTATGGATGTTTTTATGGTTTTTCTCACTGAGAATGAAAAACAGGATTTTTCTCACTTGAAAAACAGGATTTTTCTCACTTTTATGGATGTTTCTTGGACGGTTATGAGTGTTGGTCATTTTATTTGTTGTTTTTCATGGGTGTCAACAGCAATTTATGGATGTTTTATGGTTTTTCTAACTGAGAATGAAAAAACAGAATTTTTCTCACTTGAAAAAAACAGGATTTTCTCAGTTTTATCGATGTTTTTATGTTTTTTCTCACTGAGAATGAAAAAACACGATTTTTCTCACTTGAAAAACAGGAATTTTCTCACCTTTATGGATATTTCTTGGATGTCAACAACAATTGCTGTATGTAGACATAACTTCAACAACAATTGCTGGATGTATACATAAGTTCAACAACAAGTCCAGGAGAATTGTCTCCGGGCGAAGTTTATTAATATCTTTGGTGTTCGTCCAGGAGAATTGTTTCCTAGGAATTTTAATGTCTGACAGATGATGTCAAGGTTGATTGATTTGTTGGTGTTCCTCCAGGAGAATTGACCCCGGGTGAATGTTTTGATCTTAGAGATGAAGAGATTAACGCGGGAAAGGCTTTCCTAGGAGTTTCAAATGTGACAGCACAGGGATGTCAAACCAAAGGGAACACGCTGAAATTACGTTTAGAGATTATTTGGGCGAAACTGTTTTAGGCAGTTTAGGGATTATTTGGGCGAAACCGTTTTAGGCAATTTAGGGAATTATTTGGGTGAAACAGTTTGAGGCATTTTAGAAGATGATTTGAGACACAAAAGGGCCCCACCCCCCCAACTTTTGGCTCCCCCTCGAATATATTTTTCAGAACAAGTTCTTTATGTAATGTCCTTCCTAAACCCATTTTACAAGTTGAAGTACCCAAACTTTTCACCCACAACTATACTTTACAGCTTTTGGGCCCCAAGTCCTACCCCTATCCCTTAACCCTATCCCTCCACCTTCCCTCCAACCCCTCCACCTCCTCCCTCCCACCAAACCCCCCCAAACTTTTTTGAGTTTGTTTTTCTTTTTTTTCTTTTTGTGATTTATTTTTTTTTTTTAATTTTTTTTTACATCTCATAGAATGTCTTAAAACACATTTAAAACACAAAAAATTCATATTTAATATTTTTCAACTTCAAAATGGGAATGATATAGATATGTGTGTCGCATCTTTACTATTAGAAAAATAATGTTTGTAGTGACCAATTTTTTTTAAACTTTTTTTTTACATCTTAGAAAGATGTAAACCTATGAAACACACTTAAAACACAAGTGTTTTAAGCCTATGTACAACCTAACTTTATGTAATGTTTTCAAAGGCATTTCAGAGCAAGTTCCCATCCTTTCCACCCACAACTTTACTTTACAGCTTTTTGGATACCTCAACACCAGGCAATACTTTCAAAAGGCATTTCAGAGCAAGTTCTTTTCTTAATACCCCTCCTAAACCCATTTTACAACTTAAAGTAGCCATCCTTTTCACCCAAAACCTTACTTTACAGTTTTTTAGATACTTCAGTGCCAAGCAATACTTTTTTTTTACATCAGAATGTCATAAAACATTTAAAACACAAAAAATTCATATTTAATATTTTCCAACTTCAAAATGGGCAAACAAACAAAAACTTACACACACACACACAAAAACTTACACACACACACAAACTTAAAAACACACACACAAAAACTTACACACACACAAAAAAATTTATACACACACAAAAACTTAAACACACAAAATTACACACACACAAAAACTTACAAACACACAAAAACTAACACACACACACACAAAAAAAAAAAAACTTACACACACAAAAAAACTTACACAAATAAACTTACACACACAAAAAATCTTACACAAATAAACTTACACAAAAAAACTTACACACACAAAAACTTACACAAACACATAAACTTACACAAACACACACAAAAACTTAACTCACAAAAAAATTTACACACACACAAAAAATTACACATACACAAAAACTTACACACACACACACACACAAAAACTTACACACACAAAAACTTACACACACACAAAAACTTACAAACACATAAAAAACTTACACACACAAAAACTTACAAACACACAGAAACTTGAACACACACAAAAACTTACACACTCACAAAAACTTACACACACACAAAAACTTACACACTCACAAAAAGTTACACACACACACAAAAACTTACACACACAAAAACTTACACACACACACAAAAAACTTACACACACACAAAAAAAACTTACACACACACAAAAACTTACACACACACACACAAACAAAAACTTACACACACACGAAAACTTACACACACATAAAAACTTACACACACACACAAAAACTTACACACACGCAAAAACTTACACACACACAAAAAATTACACACACACGCAGAAACTTACACACACACAAAAACTTACACACACAAAAAAAAACTTACACACACACAAAAACTTACACACACAGAAAAACTTACACACACACAAAAAATTACACACACACAAAAAACTTACACACACACAAAAAACTTACACACACACACAAACTTACACACACACAAAAACAAACACACACACATAAGAACTTACACAAACACAAAAACTTACACACACACAAAAACTTACACACACAAAAAAAACTTACACACACACACACACAAAAACTTACACACACATACACACAAAAACTTACAAACAAACAAAAACTTACACACACACAAAAATTTACACACACACAAAAACTTACACACACACAAAGACTTACACACACACACAAAACATACACATACAAACAAACTTACACACACAATATAAATAAAAAAAAAACAAAAACTTACACACACACAAAAACTTACACACACACACAAAAATTTACACAAAAACTTACACACACACACAAAAACTTACACACATAAAACCTAACACACACACAAAAACTTACACACACACAAAAAATTAAACACACACACAAACTTATACACAAAAAAAAACTTACACACACAAAAAAACTTACACACACGCAAAAAACTTACACACACACAAAAACTTACACACACACTCAAAAACTTACAGACACACACACAAAAACTTACACACACACACACAAAAACTTACACACACAAAAACTTACACACACAAATAAACTTACACACACACACAAAAACTTACAAACACAAAAAAACATACACACACAAAGAAATTTACACACACAAACAAAATTACAAACACAAAAAAACTTACACACACATAAAAAAATTAAACAAAAAAAAAAAATTACACACACAAAAAAAACTAAAACACAAAAAAATAATTAAACACAAAAAAAAAATAACCAACAAAAACAAACTTACACACACACAAAACCATATACAAAAACACTAACACAAACTAAAAAAATTACACAAATAAACTTGCACACACACACAAAAACTTACACACACACAAAAACTTACACACATAAAATTACACACACACACAAAAACTTACACTCACAAAAAAACTTACACACACACAAAAACTTACACACACACAAAAACTTACACACACACAAAAACTTACACACACACACACATAAAACTTACACACACAAAAAAAATTACACACAAAAAAATACACACAAAAACTAACACAAAAAAAACTTACACAAAAAAAACTTACACACACAAAAACTTACACACACACACAGAAACTTACACACACACACAAAAACTTACACACACACACAAAAACTTACACACACACAAAAACTTACAAAAACACAAAAACTTAAACACACACAAAAACTTATACACAAAAAAAAACTTACACACACACAAAAACTTACACACACACAAAAAACTTACACACACACAAAAAATTACACACACACTCAAAAACTAACAGACACAAAAACAAAAAATAACAAACACAAACACACACACACAAAAAATAACACACACAAAAACTAACACAAACGCAAAAAAACTTACACACAAAAACACTTACACACACAAAAAAACAAACACAAAAACAAAAAATTAAACACACAAAAAAACTTACACACACACAAAAAACTTAAAAACAAAAAAAAAATAAAAAACACAGAAAAAAAATTACACAAACAAAAAAAATTACACAAACACAAAAACTTACACACACACAAAAACTTACACACACACAAAAACTTACACATACAAAAAAACTTACACACACAAAAAAACTTACACACACACAAAAACTTGCACACACACACAAAAACTTAAACACACACAAAAACTTACACACATAAACTTAAACACACACAAATAATATTACACAAACACAAAATCATACACCAACAAAAAAACTTACATACACACAAAAACATACACACACACAAAAAACTTACACACGTAAATAAAATTTACACACACACAAACTTACACACACAAAAAAAATCTTACACACAAAAACTTACACACAAAAACTTACACAAAAAAAACTTACACACACAAAAACTTACACACACACACAGAAACTTACACACACACACAAAAACTTACACACACACACAAAAACTTACAAACACACACAAAAACAAACAAACACAAAAAAACGTACACACACACAAAAACTTACACACACATAAAAACTTACACACACACACAAAAACTTACACACACACAAAAACTTACACACACACAAAATCTTATACACACACACAAAAACTTACACACACACAAAAACTGACACACACACAAAAACTAACACACACACACAAAATTACAAACACACAAAAACTTACACACACACAAAAACATACACACACAAAAAAAACTTACACACACACAAAAAATAACACACACACAAAAAATAAAAAACAAAGAAAAAATTACACACACACAAAAAATTACACACACACAAAAAACTTACACACACACAAAAAACTTACACACACACAAACTTTTGTGTTACACACACACACACACAAAAACTTACACACTCACACAAAAACTTACACACACACACAAAAACTTACACACACACAAAAACTTACACACAAACACAAAAACTATAACACACACAAAAAAACTTACACACACACAAAAACTTACACAGACACACAAAAACTTACACACACGCAAAAAAAATTACACATATAAACTTGCACACACACACAAAAACCTACACACACACAAAAACTTACACACATAAACTTACAAACACACTCAAAAACCTAAAATCACACAAAACTTACACACAAACAAAAACTTACACACACACAAAAACATACACACACTCAAAAACTTACACACACACACACACAAACTTACACACACACAAAAACTTACACACACACAAAAGAACTTACACACACACAAAAAAACTTACACACACACACAACAAAACTTACACACACACACAGAAACTTACAAACTCACACACAAAAACTTACAAACACACAAAAAATTCCACACACACACAAAAACTTCCACACACACACAAAAACTTACACACACACACAAAATCTTACTCGCACGCAAAAACTTACAGACACTCACACACAGAAACTTACACACACACAAAAACTTACACAAACACAAAAACTTACACACACAAAAAAAAAAATTACACACACAAACAAAAAAAAGCAAACACAAAAAGAAACAAACACACACAAACAAAAACTTACACACACACACAAAAACTTACAAACACAAAAAAACTTACACACACACACAAACTTACACACACACACAAAAACTTACACACACACACACAGAAACTTACACAACACACAAAAACATACACAAACAAAAAAACTTACACACACACACAAAACTTACACAAACACACACAAAAGTACTCACACACAGAAACTTACACACACACAAAAAATTACACACACACAAAAAATTACACCAACACAAAAATTTACACACACACAAAAACATACACACACACACAAAAACTTACACACACACACAAAACTTACACACACACAAAAACTTACACACGCACACAAAAACTTACACACACACATATAAACTTACACACACACACAAAAACTTACACACACACACAAACACACACACACAAAAACTTACACACAAAAACTTACACTCACACACAAACTTACAAACACACAAAAACTTACACACACACACAAACTTACACACACACAAAAACATACAAACACACAAACACAAAACAAACACACACAAAAACTTACACACACAAAAACTTACAAACACACAAAAAACTTACACACACAAAAACTTAAAAACACACAGAAACTTGAACACAGACACAAAAGCTTACACACTCACAAAAACTTACACACACACAAAAACTTACACACTCACAAAAACTTACACACACAAAAACATACACACACACACACAAAAACATACACACACACACACAAAAACTTACACACACATAAAAACTTACACACACATAAAAACTTACACACACACACACAGAAACTTACACACACAAAAAAAAACTAAAACACACGAACACAATTACAGACAAAAACATAAACCCACAAAAAAACTTACACACACACAAAAAACTTACACACACACACAAAAAATTACACACACACAACAAACTTACACACACAAAAAACTTACACACACACACAAACTTACACACACACAAAAACTTACACAAACACATAAGAACTTACATAGACACAAAAACTTACACACACAAAAAAAAACTTACACACACACGCACAAAAACTTACACACTCACACAAAAACTTACACACACACACACACACACAAACTTACACACACAAAAAAAACTTACACACACACAAAAACTTACACAGACACACAAAAACTTACACACACACACAAAAACTTACACACACACACACAAAAACTTACACACACACACAAAAACTTACACACACACACACAAAACTTACACACACAACAAAAACTTACACACACACACACAAAAAAACTTACACACACATAAACACAAAAACTTACACACACACAAAAATTTACACACACACAAAATCTTACACGCACACAAAAACTTAAACACACAAAAAAAAAATTACACACACACACACAAACTTACACACAAACACAAAAAAACACAAACACAAAAAATTACACAAACACAAAAACTAAAATACACACAAAAACTTACACACACACAAAAATTTACACAAAAACTTACACACACACAAAAAAACTTACACACACACAAAAACTTACATACACACAAAAAATTACAAAAACACAAAAACTTACACCCAAACAAAAAAATATACAAAAACAAAAAATTACACACACACAAAAACTTACACACACACAAAAAACAAAAACACACAAAAAAACTTACACACACACACAAAAACGTACACACACATACACTCAAAAACTTACACACACACACACACACACAAAAACTTACACACACAAAAACTTACACACACACAAAAACTTACACACACACACACAAAAACTTACACACACACACAAACACAAAAACTTACACACACAAAAACTTACACACACACACAAAAACTTACACACACACAGAAACTTACACAAACACAAAAACTTACACACACACAAAAACTTACACACACAAAATCTTACACACACACAAAATCTTACACACACACAAAAACTTACACACACAGAAAAACTTACACACAAACACACACAAAACTTACACACACAAAAACAAACACACACACAAGAACTTACACACACACACAAAAAACTTACACTCGGAAAAACTTACACACACACAGAAACTTGAACACACACAAAAACTTACACACACAAAAAAACTTACACACACACAAAAAATTACACACACACAAAAACTTACACACACAAAAACTTAAACACACAAAGAAACGTACACACACACAAAATCTTACACACACACACACAAAAACTTTCACACACAAAAGCTTACACACACACACAAAATCTTACACACACACACACACACAAAAACATACACACACACACACACAAAAACTTACACAAACAAATAAACTAACACATACACAAAAAACTTACACACACACACAAAAAAACTTACACACACACAAAAACATTATCAGACACAAAAACTTACACACACACACACACAAAAAATTACACACACACACACACAAAAACTTACACACACACACACAAAAAAAACAAACACACACAAAAACTTACACACAGACAAAAACTTACACACACACAGAAACTTACACACACACACACACAAAAACTAACACACACACACAGACAAAAACTTACACACACACACAAAAACTTAGACACACACACAAACTTACACACACACAAAAACTTACACACACACAAAAACTTACACACACACAAAAACTTACACACACACAGAAAACTTACTCACACACAAAAACATACACATACACAAAAAAACTTACACACACACAAAAACTTACACACACAGAAACAATTACCCACAAACAAAAACTTACACAAAAAAACAAACTTATACAAATAAAATAACACACACAATAAAAATTACACATATAAAAATACACACACACACACAAAAAAACATACACACACACAAAACCATACACAAATAAAATTACACACACACAAAATCTAAACTCACAAAAAAATTTACACACACACACAAACTTACACACACACACACACAAAAACTTACACACATCACAAAAACTTACACACACACACAAAAACTTACACACACGCACAAAAACTTACACATATAAACTTGCACACACACACAAAAACCTACACACACAAAAACTTACACACATAAACTTACACACACACTCAAAAACCTAAAATCACACAAAACTTACACACAAACAAAAACTTACACACACACAAAAACATACACACACAAAAAAAATTACACACACACACACAAAAAACATACCCACACAAAAAATTACACACACACAGAAACTCACACTCACACACAAAAATACACACAAAAAAAAATTAACGAACACACAAAAAAATACACACACACACACAAACTAACAAACAAACAAAAACAAACACACACAAAAACTTACACACACAGAGAAATTTACACACACACAAAAAATTACACACACGCAAAAACTTACACACACACAAAAACTTACACACACACAAAAACTTACACACACACAAAAACTTACACCCACAAAAAAAACTTACACACACACACAAAAACTTACACACACACACAAAAACATACACACAAACAAAAAACTTACACACACACACAAAAAACTTACACACACACAAAAACTTACACACACACAAAAACTTACACACACACATAAGAACTTATAAACACACAAAAACTTACACACACAAAAAAAACTTACACACACACAAAAAA